>NW_025741891.1:0-7245 GCF_021292245.1 Micropterus dolomieu
AAAAAGCCAGGATCGGCAGCTAGCGTGGGACCCGTGCAACAGGCCAAAAGCAGGCTGTCGACAAGCAGTAAGACTTAACACACGTCCTGTGATCAGATGTCCATTTTAACTCCTAAATTATAGCATTAGTTTACTTTAATTAGCTCCTATGCCGTATGAGTCAAATGCTTCCCACAATCGAACCTCCAGGCTCATTGTTCAGCAAATGTTTATGTTCCCTGTATCCAATCATCTTTTTATCACCTTAGTTAGAGAATAAATTCACTGTAATATAATCAAGAGCTGTGTGTGTTGCCTATTTATAGTTCCTGCCAAGAGAATTGACCCTTTAGATATGAGACTGACTGACTGATTTAAGATAATTGAGCGATTATTAACTAACTGATCACTAGTAATAATTGTATAATTATTCAAAACTACCTAGAGGTCCGGAGACTCTAAGATTATAACAACTCCGGTGGTGCCCTTAACGAGGAAATTTTGATTTTATGAATCTTAACAATTCATAATTGGGTATCAATTCTTAGAAATGTATTAAAATGCATAACTAATAAATTTAGGTCTGCTACAACCTTTACCAACTAACTTCAATAATTTCTTCATCTAAACCATCAACCTGCCTCTTAGACCCCATCCCGACTAGGTTGCTTAAAGATGTTTTACCCTTAGTCAGCACTTCTCTACTAGATATGATCAATCTATCTTTATCAACAGGCTATGAACCACAGTACTTTAAAGTAGCTGTAGCTTAAACCTCTTCTGAAAAAGCCCAACCTTGATCCAGATGTTTTAGCCAACTATATCTAACCTTCCATTTCTCTCAGCTTTCTACATAGCAATAGTTTATTCGAGGATTTTCAGTCAGGATTTAGAGTTCATCATAGCACAGAGACAGTACTGGTGAAAATGACTAATGACCTCCTCATTGCATCAGACAAAGGACTTGTCTCTGTACTGGTTTTATTAGATCTTAGTGCTGCATTTGATACCATCGACCATCAGATCCTATTACAGAGACTGGAACATTTCATTGGCATTAAAGGAACTGCTCTAAGCTGGTTTAAGTCCTATTTATCAGATCGATTTCAGTTTGTACATGTTAACGATGAGTCCTCCATGCACGCCAAAGTTAGTCATGGAGTTCCACAAGGATCTGTGCTCGGACCAATCCTCTTCACTTTATATATGCTTCCTTTAGGCAATTTTATCAGGAAACACTCCATAAACCTTCACTATTATGCAGATGATACTCAATTATATCTATCAATCAAGCCAGATGAAATTCATCAGTTAGCTAAACTTCAAATGTGCCTTCAGGATGTTAAAACCTGGATGAACTGCAAGTTTCTAATGTTAAACTCAGATAAAACTGAAATTGTTGTTCTGAGGCCCAAGCACCTCTGTGATGCATTATCTAAAGATATAGTTTCCCTGGATGGCATCGCCCTGGCCTCCAGCACCACTGTGAGGAATCTTGGAGTCGGGACATGTCGTTTAACTCACATTAAGCAAATTTCAAGGACCGCCTTTTTTCACCAACGTAATATTGCAAAAATCAGGAACATCCTTTCTAAAAATGATGCAGAAAAACTAGTCCATGCATTTGTTACTTCTAGGCTGGATTACTGCAATTCTTTATTATCAGGCTGCTTGAAACAGTCCATTAAGACTCTTCAGCTGATCCAGAGTGCTGCAGCACGTGTTCTGACAGGAACCAGGAAAAGAGATCATATTTCTCTTGTCTTAGCTTCTCTGCATTGGCTTCCTGTAAAATCCAGAATAGAATTTAAAATCCTTCTTCTCACCTACAAAGCTCTTAATGGTCAGGCACCATCTTATCTTAAAGAGCTCATAGTACCTTACTACCCCACCAGAGCACTGCACTCCCAGAATGCAGGGTTACTTGTGGTTCCTAGAGTCTCCAAAAGTAGACTAGGAGCCAGAGCGTTCAGGTGATTCCTGAACCATCCCTTAGTTATGCTGCTATAGGCCTAGACTGCCGGGGGACTTCCCATGATGCACTGAGCTCGACTCTCCTCTTTTTCTCCCTCTGTATTCAACCTCATCCCATTAATGCATGTTACTAACTCGTCTTCTTCCCTTTCCCGTAGTCTTGTGCTTTCTCGTCACTCTCCTCTCTCCTATCACTTCCTGCAGGTATTTCTGGCTCTGGAGCTCTGGAGAGACCTTATGTGGTTGCGAGTCACCTGCTGCCCCTGTGTTCCTGCTCGACACCCTCTGTTCCAATTACTGTTACTAGTCCTATTGTTATTATTAATGTTATTGTCATTAACAAACATCATTAATTGGGGCGGCTGTGGCTCAGGAGATGGAGCAGGTTGCCTGTTAATTGGAAGGTCGGCGGTTTAATCCCCGGCTCCTCCAGACTGCACGTTGAAGTGTTCTTTGGCAAGATACTGAACCCCGAATTGCCCCTAGCGGCTGTTCCGCCAGTGTGTGAATGTGAATCCGCCCACCCTGAGCGATGGTTCTGCTTGAGGTTTCTGCCTCTTAAAGTGCTGCTCTTGGTGGGAACTGTTGGGTTTCTGTAAATATCATCACAGAGTGCGGTCTAGACCTGCTCTTTCATGAAAAGCTCTCTGAGATAACTGTTGTTGTGATTTGGCGCTATATAAATAAAATTGAATTGAATTGTTATTGTATTATTATATTTTGTGACAAAGAGAAGATACTAATGCTGTGAAAATCCATTTACTTGGCTGTATTACAGTCTTGCTGGAGGGATGAAAGTGACATTACGTACCTCCTTGTCTTGAGCATTTTGATATTGAGCAGTCAGAGTCCTCCTGTAGTCAAGTACAGACATTCCAAAGTTATCATCCACTCATAACTTAAATCTTACTGTTCATTCTACAAATATTACAGAATAATGAGAGGAAATCACTTCAGGAGGCAGACACCATCTCCACATTTAAGAGTAGGCTTAAGACTTTCCTCTTTGATAAAGCTTATAGTTAGGGCTGGCTCAGGTAGTCCTGAACCATCCCTTAGTTATGCTGCTATAGGCCTAGACTGCCAGGGGATTTCCTATGATGCACTGAGCTCCTCTCTCCTCTACTTCCTCTCCCTCTGTATGCAACCTCATCCCATTATTGCATGTTACTAACACAACTTCTCCCCTTTCCGGTAGTCTTGTGCTTTCTCGTTCCTCTCCTCTCTCCTCCTATCACTTCCTGCAGGTTTTCTGGCTCTGGAGCTGTGGAGTCTGGATCTGTGGCTGCGGGTCACCTGCTGCCCCCGTGTTCCTGCTCGACACCCTCTGCTACAACGACTATTGTTACTAGTCATATTGTTATTATTGTTATTATAATCATTAACATTACGATTGTTATCATTAACACTACTATAAATATCTGTACCATTTTTCACCTTTACTGTCTGTACCTCTGTGTATATTGTGTAGGCTGCTTCCCTCCCCTCTCTCTCTCCTTACATCCCTCTCTTTTTCTCTCTGTTCCTCTCCTGCCCTCTCTCTCTCTCGCTCTCTCTCTCCCTCTCTCTCCTTCACCCCAACCGGTCGAGGCAGATGGCCGCCCACCCTGAGCCATGGTTCTGCTCGAGGTTTCTACCTCTTAAAAGGAAGTTTTTCCTTGCCTCTGTCGCATAGTGCTTGCTCTTGGTGGGAACTGTTGGGCTTCTGTAAATAACATCATAGAGTACGGTCTAGACCTGCTCTTTTATGAAAAGCGCTGTGAGATAACTGTTGTTGTGATTTGGCGCTATATAAATAAAATTGAATTGAACTGAATTGAATTGAAATCCAGTAATGATAGGATGACAGGAGACTTACATTGCAAGGTTCTACCTGTTTTGCAGCAGGATTATCAGCAGTTTTCCTCCTATTAAAATAGTTATAGTTATAGTTTAGACATTAAGAAGTTACATAGACATATCTGTCTTATATGTCTCTTAAGTGGTAATGTACCTCCTAGCAAGGATGGCACTCATTTCTCCCATTAGACCACCTCCCCCAGATGAGGATGCTGGTTTTGGAGCTGGGGCTGCTGCTCCTGCCTCATCCTGGATAAACAAAAACACCTCCAGTCACTTTGTTTAAAGGAATTTGGTCCATTGATCAGCTTACTCAGTCTGTCATTTATGAGATCATAGACACCAAAATGAGCCATCATTTATGCCAAGCAAGCTACATCTTTTTATACAGTAGAGGAAGTGTGCACCAAGGAAACTGTATTGGTGTACACAAGGGAGAAAAGGCACGTATGCACCTTACCTTGGTTGCTTTACGCAGTTTGGCTCCTGCCAGAGCTGCAGCCAGATCGTTTGCTCCTCCACCTCCACCTCCACTAGGGGGCGGGGGTGGTGCAGGTGGAACCATGCCCCCCGGAGGAGGTGGTGGAGGTGCAGGTGGGCATGGTCCAGAGGATGGTGGTGGGCCTGGAGGTGGTGGGGGTTGGGGGGGGGGGGGGAGCTGCTGGTGGGGCAGGAGGGGCAGATGCAGCATTGGAGGCCTGCCTCTCTCTCTCCTGTTGCTCCTTCTCCTGCTGTTCCTGCCTCTTATGCTCTAGTCTGAATCGAGATTGACAGAGAATTCATAGCTTAAAGGTTCAGTGTGTAAGTTTTAGTGGCATCTAGTGGTGAGGGTTGTGATTTGCAACCAGCGTCAAGGTGCATTCACATGGTCCTGGGATGGTCCTATTCCCCGAGTTATGATGTCATTCTTCCGACTTTAGTACGTTCATGTGCTCTTAAGTCGGACTGTGGAATTAACATGGGCGCTACTACAAATACAGTATTTGTTGACTTAGTATTATCAAAGCATATAAACGACACCCAGACATCTAGTTCACATGGACAGCAAACTAACCGTTATAACCATATTACAAATTACATGTTTGAAATTAAGTATGACCTCTGTCTGGCATGCGCAATGATGATGCAGTGAATAGTGAATATTCTCTCTGATCAATCAATAGTCTGCTGTGTTTTCACGTCACATTTTAGTATCGCCTCAGCTCGCTTGGAACCTCGATGGAGGTGATACGAAAAAAGTACCTGGAAGCAGGTCAAGCTCTATTGTTTAGCAATCTAAAAAGTGAACTTGGGCCTTAGAAAACTGGCACAAAAAAAAAATCAAAACAGCAAGTGATGATGAAAATAAACATTAGCTGCAGCCTCAGTATCGTTTCTACTGAACAGTACCTTCTCTGGTGTTCCAGCTCCTGAGCAGAGGGTCCATCCTGAGCTGCACCTGAGCAAACACATTATTGTTGTTTGGTAATAGCAAGTGTGTCTCCTCTGAAACCACACTCAAACAACTAAACTCAAAAAAAGCAGTAGATGCTAGCAGGGTTGTAGTCCAGAGAAAACCCACCTAAACTATGGCCTGACATCCATTTTCATTCATAGTATACATTCTATTAGGTGTCATAAAGCTCATAAAATGTCTATATGCACAAGTACTTTTGATGTGAATAATTTTAGTATACAGTGATGATTGGGAGGACTTACATCTGTCACTGACTGAAAATAACACTCGAAATATTCCTGGATGTATTTTCAAACAATGGCAATGGAGTATAACAAATAGTTAGATACAAAAAATATACATATCCATTAACTTCTTCAATCTGTTCACTCTAAAAACACAATTTTTGGATTTGTTTTCTTAAAAATTACACCATCAAGACCACCCAGGAGCACTTCACACTACCTGACCTGGATCTAATGTGCCCTCTTGCATTATTGTGTTTACCTGTGCCAGGCGGTGCACTGAGAGCCTCTAATGCTTGCTTCATGGTGTTGGCAAAAAGAGCAGCATCCTCTTTACTGCCAAAATTCAGCCCCCACACCTGTTTGGGATCCCGCCACTGATGGAAGTTTGGTGTGGCTTGATTGTACTTCATCCCTTTGATAATGGGACAGTTGATCACAACCTGGCATGAAAAAAATGCTAAATATTGTTAATTTGTCTTTTATGACCGGCACTGTCTCCACTAACTTTAAACCTGGTATAGGTAAAAATCTACTTAAGAATCCAAATCTTTATCCAGGGTCTCTAAATGTTTATCAGCCAGTCTCTGACATTGAATCTGCTTTCAGTGCCTGCCACTTCACTGAAACTGCACTTACTATAATGGAAAATGTTATTCTGCTTACTAAGGATTCGGATTCCACCTCCGTCTTTCTATGACTAGAACTCAGTGCAGGTTTTGGCCCCATAGATCCCTGTATCTAGCCTGGGATATGGAGTATCTCAGAGCTCTGTTTTTGGCCCTCTACTTTTCTCTCAGTATATTTCACCTCTTAGTCAAATTGTATACAGTCATGGGATTAATTTCCACTGATAACATAAACAAGATTGACTTGACTAACAGGAAGCACATACTGTAATAGTGACTATATTGAAGATTTTGACATGAATACCTGTTGCATGTAATGCAATAAAATGCAAAGGACAGATAGGTGTGAGCTGATTCAAATTTATGATATTTTGTGACTTTATATTTGCTTGAAATGCATTAGACTGTAAGGTGTAGGTAATACAGTATATGTTGGGTTTGTAAAAAAAGTATATATAATTAGAACACAATACAATGCAACTTCGATCGATGGTGATGATACAGTACTGTGCAAAAGGAGGACAGGAAACATTCCCACTGAAATAGTATCTAGCTTTGTGTAGTATACATTTGATTACAAACAACAACAAAACATTACATCAACTTTGAGACTTGACCATTACGTAGGTATTGCTGAAAAGGTTAGCAGCTTATGGCAGCTAGTCTGTCACTGTGCTATGTATATAGAGAGAAAGAGCACAAGTGAGAGGAGGAAGTAAGCAGCCACGATGAGGCACCAGTCTCAGCCAGTTATTGTTACAGTACAACAAGCATCCAGCATCTGGTATATAAGCTGGATATCAGCAACTCATAGCACAAGAGAGGTGAGACTATACGGGGAAAGACAACAGCTTGCAATTGTTTTTATATTTGAATGAGAGGAGTGAAATAGTTTAGTGAAAAAATGAGTTGTGGGAAATGAATTCAAGGTAAGTTTTTGATATGTGCATTGAAAGTAAACAACGGAAAATTATTTTGTTAATTTTCAATCAATAAACTGAATTGAAGATCTCTACCAGTGCTTTTTCCTTTATTAGTGAGTTGCATCGCCCCAAAAAATGACAGTAACAAGTATAAAACGAGTAAGGAGTCTGTTTAAACTAGTCGCTTAACTACACTAAAGACAGAGGAAAAGAGGCTGCAC
>NW_025741891.1:7265-8873 GCF_021292245.1 Micropterus dolomieu
GCGCTAGCGAGTCATTTTGCCACGCCCATGTGCGAAACTTGTAGAATACGAAATTTTTCACCGGTTCTGACATGTTTGCAAATTTTGGTGAGTTTTCGAGTATGTTTAGGCCATGTCATTTGGGCCTACTTTGCAGAAAAAAAAAAAAAAAAAAAAAAAAAAAAAAAAAATAATCCGAGCAGATTCAATAGGGACCTCGCACGGTCGTGCTCGGGCCCTAACGAGTAAGGAGTCTGTTTAAACTAGTCGCTTAACTACACTAAAGACAGAGGAAAAGAGGCTGCACGTCCAGCCGGTCAAACCAACTACACCTGAAGCAGCCGCAGGAACCCAGGCTTTCATCTGTTACAGGAACCGCAAGAACTGGTTTTCTATAAATGTCCAAGGTGTATGCACTCCACAGATTCCATTTTCAAACATTGTTGCATGTTGGAAATGATTCCTGAATCTTCCTTAACTCATCTCTGTATTCTCAATTTGAAAGAGGAGATAACAAGGGAATATTGCTTGGAGACAGTGGGTATTCTCAGAAGAATTTTTTGTTTACACTATACTTGCATCAAACACAAGTGATCAAAGGCGCTACAACCAGGCTGTGTCCCAATTGTGCACTAGGGGACTAGTAGAGCGCATGTTTGGTGTTTGGAATAGTCATTATCACTGCCTTTGGAAAACAATTTGATTCCAACCAAGAAGATGCTGAACTGTTATCACTGCAACAGTTGTTCTTCACAAGTACCTGAAACAGCGTGGATGCCCAGATCCCCCGATACAGGAGGATGACAATTCAGATGTACCACCATTTACAACAGATCACACAGAAGGACTTGCCTACAGAGATGCTTTTGCATTGGGTCACTTTAGTCATTTTTGACATTACCTTTTCATACTTCTGCTTGGATCTGATCCATTTTCACATTTAATGACCAAATTACTGTCTTTTAAAATTAAAAGTGTATTTTTTGTCTGTTTTATTAAAGAAACACCCAAAGCATCCAACATGATTTAATAAAACATTTTTTATTTCAGATTCACGCATTGTTGTGATATTTGAGACAGTTGCATCTCTCTCTCCTTCATCTTCGTTTTCATTTCATGCTCCTCCTTAAGGTACTTCAACTTGTGTTCATGAAATTCAATAGCCAGCTTGTGACTCTTGTTTTGGTGACCAGTACTGGCAGACCCTAGCTTCCTAGGATGTGGAGGGTAAATTACCTTGCAACTCTTCAGTTTTGTCCTTTTGACTTTCTCCTTGAAACAACAAAAGTTCATATATAATCAAATAAATGCACATTAATGAGAATTGTTTCACATCAGACGAAAGAAACAGAAAGAAATAAAAGTTTGAGAGTAAAAAAAGACTAAATATACCCAATGTATGTGTGTGTGATCCCTCATCTGAACTGTCTAGATGGTCATCACCTGGTATGTTCTCCAAAGGTTGCTGGTTAGGGCCCGAGCACGACCGTGTGAGGTCCCTATTGAATTTGCTCGGATTATTTAGGGCCCGAGCACGACCGTGTGAGGTCCCTATTGAATTTGCTCGGATTATATTTAGGGCCCGAGCACGACCGTGTGAGGTCCCTATTGAATTTGCTCGGATTATAT
>NW_025741892.1:0-2459 GCF_021292245.1 Micropterus dolomieu
CCACGCTGTTGTGGCCTGGGTCTGTCATATGGATCGCATTCATTCAATTTGTGGAATCACAAATTCGAATTCGTACAAGCCCATCACACGGATATCATCTTGTGTGAATTCCTTAGCGTACAACCGCTCATCGTTCTCCTCCTCGTCCTCGTTCTCATCCAAAGCCATCTCGTCCAGGAGAGTCACGGAATCTGCATAGGCATACAGGATCCGTGTGACCAATCGTTGGTGTTTACACATAAACTCAGGCCCGAATGTCTGTTGTGTGTCTTTTGACCAGAAAGTCACCTAGGGTAATATCTAAACTAGGGGCGCGTACCCTAGCCATGTTCTCAATAACTGTTGCACGTTAGGATCGCTGAGGGTATCCTTATCACCCAAGGTTTTGCGAAACTGCTCTCTGTTGTACATGATGAGATGTGTCTAATTTGTACACCGTATCTCTCATACGTATCTCAAGGTTTATCCCCAACATAACAGAGCTAATCAGTTAATATATAATGAAGGAGTACAGACCCCCCCATTCCACAATTGATCTTTTACTCATATTGGTTATTACAGGTTGCTTGCAAAAACGAATGGTTCAAGAAGGCTACACAGCGATGTCATGGCTGTTAATACCGACCCGGAGATTGCAGAATAGACCATCGACTACTACCTGATGCTCAGCCAACAAGCACAGACTCCGGGGGTCGCGTAGCTCGCTGATGTACTTGATGGGATGGGCCCGGAGCTCATCGAACATGCACTGACTCCCGCTGTCGCGCAGCCCGCTGATGTACTTGATGGGATGGGCCCGGAGGCACTCGAGCTTTATTGTGGAGATGGGATATAATCTCAACCCAGAATCTAGCATGGTGATCGTTCATAAAGCGAACATTTGAAATGAATAACATGTTTACTGTAAGCAAAGGCCAGTATCTCAGCCCTGAATCCGACCTCCCAATGTAGCAGTGATGTGTATCGTGTATGTAATAAAGCGATTGTGAATAAACCGAACGTTTGAAATGAATAACATCTTTATTGTAAGCAGCAAAGCAAACACAAGAGTACATAATCACCGGTGGGTTCTTTTAGCACAGCCACCCTTCTTTTTATATATATATATATATATATATATGTGAAACCCCTGCCGAGTCTAGCAACAGTCACAGAGTGAGTGATAATCATGAAAGGTGGCAATGTATCAGTGTACATTAGCAATGGTATCATAAACATCAGCATACTCATAATCATCATCGTAATCAATGACATCATAAACATTAGCATAATAATCATCATCAACAACATATTTGAACACCCAAATTTGGCTGAAGAGACCTCAGTCACACTCTGGCAGTACAATGGCCTCACTATATAATACAGTATAACTGAAAAACAACTTTAGACACAAATGTTTCTTCTTAAGCCTAAGTGAGTTTGTAAATCTCCATTCGCGGGAGTTAAAACATACAAATCACTTAATTAAGTTCTAACTGGAGTAAATAACACTACAATGGCACTGTGTGAGTGGCGTGGGCTGCTGAATTGAGCTGTTGTGTTGCTGTGCCCTATGTGCCTCTGAAAAGAACTAGCTTGGGGAAGGTGCTCAGAAGGTTGGGATTGAGGATTCTTGATGGTGTTGTCAATGTGATTGTTCTGGGTAAATTTAAAGCCATTTGGATTTCAACTCAGAGATTTTTACATTAAAATGCCTAAAAGGTAAAAGCTTGGCGGTCTAGCCGATACACACTGAGTAGGTGGTTTCCAGTGACCTTTGGGGTCATATTTGGCACTTTCTGTTGTGTGAGACAGAGCGGTCATAGGACTAAGTGTTTAGTTAGACTTCAGATTTACAAACAAGAAATGTCTATTTGAACACCCACATTTGGCTGAACAGACCTCAGTCCCACTCTGGCAATATCTGGCTAATCCAACTTTCAAATCAGCATCTCGACCCTTTGAACCAAGTGTTCTACAATGGCCTCACTGTATAATACAGAATACCTGAAAAACAATTTTAGACACAAATGTTTCTTCTTAAGCTAAGTGAGTGTGCTTGGCGGTCTAGCCGATACACACTGAGAAGGTGGTTTCCAGTGACCTTTAGGGTCATATTTGGCACTATCTGTTGTGTGAGACAGAGCGGTCATAGGACTAAGTGTTTAGTTAGACTTCAGATTTACAACCTGGAATTAGCCATTCGATACACCCATTGAACATACCTCAGTCCCACTCTGGCAATATCTGGCTAATCAAACTTTCAAATCAGCATCTCGACCCTTTGGAACCAAGTTCTCTACAATGGCCTCACTGTATAATACAGTATACCTGATAAACAACTTTAGACACAAATGTTTCTTCTTAAGCTAAGTGAGTGTGCTTGGCGGTCTAGCCAATACACACTGAGAAGGTGGTTTCCAGTGACCTTTGGGGTCATATTTGGCACTTTCTGTTGTGTGAGACAGAGCGGTCATAGG
>NW_025741893.1:0-2012 GCF_021292245.1 Micropterus dolomieu
ATCGGAGCACTGGGGGCTGTGACCCCAAAACTGGGAGAGTAGCAGCAGATTCCAGGTAAAACATCAGAGGTCTCTGTCCAGAAGAGTGCAGTCCTAGGAACAGCTAAGATACTGCGCAGAACCCTCAAACTCCCAGGCCTCTGGTAGAGAACCCGAGGTTGAGGATGACACATACCACCCCACAAGGGGTGAGAGTTTTTATATATATATATAAATTAAAAATAAAGTAAATAAAACAGTAAAAGTGTGTAGTATTAATAGACAAGAAACAAAAAAAAACAACTAAAAAATCAGTGTCAAATTAAAAAACAAAAAACAAATAAAGGAACAATTACTGAAATGACAAAAATGAAAATAATAATAATAATTTGAAATTTTATAGTACAATTATTTATAATATTTATCAGTCTATTCTTAGTTTCCACTGGTTGTCCTCAGTTCGTGGCATGAGGAGATATTTTGCTGCAATGGTTTGGCATTCTGGCATTTCTCCCAGTAAATAGGGAAGTTTCTGTGTGTCTGAATTCAGGGTATATTTGGGAAATATTTGCGAAGTGTTTTTCTCTTACGGTTTTATATTTTTTTCTTTCTCAACTAAAAAAGGAAGTTGCTTATATAAAGGCTGTGAGTGACAGACCCAGCTAAAAAAAGGAAACAAGCAGTTCCCCAAGACGATGCTCTGTGGTTTAACAACTGTGGTTATTCTGTCTACAAGTCAGATAGAACTCAACAGAAGGACTGTAGCGATGGCGGAGGAGGAGGTCAGCTACGCTTCAGTTGTATTCAAAACTAACAAGCTTTCCCCACCTGAAGGTAAGTTCAGTTTTTTTAAATCAAGAAAGATTTCTTAAAACCCATCATGTCATTGATATGGATCAGATACTGTATCCTTGTTTACACATCAATCTGCCTGGGCCCCCACACGGCCCAGCTGGTTGTTCTAGGTGGCTGACCTGAATGTGATCATCATCATAATGTGACTTCTTACTTAAAACTGGACAATATATACAAGTGGAAATTGTAATGATCAGAATATGAAATAATATTAAAGTAATATTTTATTATCCTGTTAGTAACATTTGTTGTGCAACCATGAAAACGTTAAAAATTGGGGCCCCATTTACTATATTGGCAAAATAAGTTGATGTATCCAGAGAAAGAATGAGCAGCATGACATTTTGGAAATTTTGGACAGACTGTGAGCAAAAATAGTGCTGGACTTTGATCCAGACCGGGCCACCAAAACGATCCACCTTATACTCCACCACGGCCACCCTGCTAATACAGGCACGTACAAACAGGACCAGCCTCTAATAAACCACCCAGCAGCATCACAGCCATTGATCACTATGGCAGTAGGCTACTATTTTTGAAAAGGCACGGCCATAACCAGCTATGAAAACCAGCGCATTCTTTCAGAGCCAAAGCCAAAGCCAACACCTGTCTGATTCCAACACCAACAATCTGGTTGATCACTTCAATCATATCTGCTTGTTGTCACTAAATATTACTGCTCCTCAAAAGGTTAGGCCTACGTCTAAAGCTAGTAAGCAACCCTGGATAAATGACAGCATTCGCAGCCTAAAAAGGGAATGCAGGAAAGTAGAGCGCAGATGGAAAAAATCCAGTCTCCAAGTCCATTACCTCAGTCTGAAGGATTTATTAATTAACTACAATAAAATGGTTAAGGATGCGAGAACACACTATTTTTCTGAACTCATTACTACACATAAACACAATCCCAGGTTTCTGTTTAAGACTGTGGATCAGCTGGTAAACCCAACCCCTCCTTGTGCCTCAGCTGGAAGTAATGATGACTGTGAATTGTTTTTATCTTATTTTACCAATAAGGTGGTGTCAATCAGAGCCTCTATTACCCCCGTGGCCTCTTACTCAGAGGTTCCTCACCAGCAACAACAGAGTTTTAACCAGTTTTATCCCATCGACTTGTCTGAGCTTTTAAAAACAATATCACAAATGAGAGTGTCCTCCGGCCCACTTGATATAATACC
>NW_025741894.1:0-2691 GCF_021292245.1 Micropterus dolomieu
GATCACTAATTGGCAATAAAACAGCAGCTTCCAGCATCAAAGCTCAGATCAGCAGCTAAACTTCACAATTTACTGCCCTGGTGGAAAACATGTATTTCTTTTTACTGCTAATGGAGATATATAACAAGACCACGTCTATCAAGTGACCAAGAATAAATACTTTGAGAATGTGCATTAAAAATGTTGTTTTCCCCACTGTGCACACAAATGTGTAATTTATGCTTCCACATGCTAAATGCCCATTAAAAATGTTGCACCGTTTTACCACAAGCTGAAATTAGGTTTCTGTTTAACTTACAGTTTACTGTGTTAAATATGTACAAACACTGCTGATATGAAAAGAACCAACATATAAATCTGGAGTTTACATTTTATTACAAAATGCAGATAAAAACAAGTTTATTTACAAAAATAATCTTCTACAGCGCTCTGATACAGCAGAGACGATCTCCCATTATTTCTCCCAGTAGAGTCTATCTGCTCTACTAACGAACCAGCGGTATCGATGACCCGAGATAACGACCCCACTGAGGTTAAATAGCTGAGTTTCCCTGCCAGTCAGTCAGAACTGAAGAAGTCCTTTGGATAAGGGACGAAACGTCTTCCAGTAGCTTCAACCAAGTCCGTTTGCCCTTCATTTTAACCTTCGTTGGATAACTATGACCTGGATGACTGAGAATCTTCATAGACATATCTGCTCATGTTTGTAACAGAGCGTGGAGTCTGTGTGAGACCAGGTCAGTCCACCTGGTCCTCAGAAGTCCGCATCTTTACAGAGGCCTTCAGGCTGAAGGTGTTATCCCTCTGAGACTCTGTAACTCAATCCAGGGTTTCCCAATCCAGCTCCCAATGAGCACCTTCACATAAAAGGCGGGGTTAGCAGCAGATGACCAATCGCAGACATGAAGAAGTCTTCTGGCAGCAGAGCGTCAAATTTTACAAAGCAAACTGTAATATTAGACAGACATAATCTAAGTAACAGCTGCAGTGTGAATGTCTAAGTTAACATGCGTATCCTATAATTTCAATCTGTAGATTTGATGTGTTCTTCTGACAATTTCAGCCTTATTCTTTCAGCTCGACTGTGTGTCGGCGTTTCCATATTAAAAGCCTCAGGCACTGATTGAATAAGTGGTCAACTCACTTTTCAGAACGTCTCGTCACTTCAGACATCAGAATCATTTATTTAACACACAGGAATGGTCCAAACATTGTTCTAAATTAATTTCATAAAGCAACAAAATGAAAAATCCATTCATGCCATGAAAAGTAATAAAATGTGCTCTAACAGTGGTTGAAAGACTGAATCTCAACATTTAGGCTTCTGAAAACTCCCCCACATTACCTCCACATCGCTAAAGGTGAGGCGCTACATGACCAGTCTGTGTGATACAAGATGGCTACTAACGTAAAAGAAACACACTCATATTAAACTGAATTTCAATATTGCTATATTGCATAATATTCAGCCTCACGTAAAAAATGAAACCCATTTATTTTAACGGCTGCGACAGGCTGTATGAAATATAAAATACTTAAACATTTCAAAGCGGTGAGTGGGCTTACTGTCACATCTTAAAAACCTACAAGTACTAGCCTACAAGGCTTTTATCCCTTATAATTATGAAGAACATAATAACATAAGTATGAATGCAGAAATAAATAATTAATTATATAAATAAACAAATATAAAATACATTTTGGTAAAAAAAAAGGCTATTTCTTTATTTTGTCATTCATTTGTTTATACTTTTTGTCATTTTTTTCTTCTTTATAGCAGTGAAGACAAAGCTTTGAAAAGCAGCTTGTCCCTGGACTTTGAATTACATATTATTATTGTATAATTATAAACATAAAGGGTCAGCTGGGATTGGCTCCAGCCCCCGTGACCCTGTACGCAGGATAAGCGGTTGACGATGGATGGATTAATAAAGGTGGCAGCAGTTTGTGGGGACTTGGTTTGGGAAAATGCTGAATGAGCGGATACACTGGAAAAAAAGAAGTAGTATTGTTAAGTTGAAGCAACGGACAGCGTGAGAAAAGCAATGTGGTTTTGAACATTAAAGCATGTAAACATTTTCTGGTAGAAACCCAAAATAAAAGTATGAACCTGAAAATGAGCTTAATGTGGGACCTTTAAGTTCGACTGCTTTCCCCTAGAGGCTGTGATGTGAATTACACATAACAAGGGGAAAACGTTTTAGTCATTATAAACGTGATGTTTTAGTCTTGATTTATTCTGCTGCTCAGGTAGGCCGACACAAATACTCTTTTAACAGAGTCCGCACAAATCCTGTCCTCACAGAAGCAAACACAGCAGCTAAACTACAGCCGGACCCTGACCTCTGACCTCTCAGCAGTTTTCAGTCCCAGCAGTAGATATTGTACTTGTATCACAGAAGCAGTATTTGTAGTAATAGCACTAATAGAAGTGACAATATGTACTATAACAAATCAGTCCATCTGATATGTTTTGTGGTCAACATACTGAACCTCTGGGTGAATCTGGGGGCTGTGTAACACATTTTGGGGTCATCAGATCCTGTTTAGGGCTCCAACAAGGTTTCTGTCGGTCCTGAATATTTGTGTCATGTTACTGAGAGGAAGGAGAACTAAAGTGTCCTGAGATGTAAAGCTTGTTGTAATGAATGAGTGCAGCTCTCTCAGCATGTTGTTGTGTTTGTGTGAAGG
>NW_025741895.1:0-6475 GCF_021292245.1 Micropterus dolomieu
CCCCAGTTACTGTTTTTTACAACTGCTTATACACACTTTCAAAACCATATTTCCTTTTTTCAAAACTCTACACACAAACTTTTTATTTATTTATTTATAAGGACAACACACATTAATCAGCATTACTTTAAATGAGCCAGTGTTAGCCTGCTGACTAATTTTCAACTGCAGTCCTTCGGTAAGATGTTTTGAAACCTTAATGATAAAATGTACAGAACAAGTACAAATGCCTCATGTCAAAATGAAACACTGCATTCAAAATACCATAAACACGTCCCAAAATCAAGCATTTGCATCAAATGGCAAACACTTTTTTCATAATAGTAAATTTTAGGATATATCAATGCAAAGTTAAGCTTCATCCCACAAGACTTTCTCTTGCAGACAGCAACACGTATTTTACAATACTGTAATGCTGAAATAGTGATTAGATAGTTGTGTACCTGTTCTCATTTCTGAAGGTTGAAATTATGGACGCCACTGTAAAGCGATTCATTCTGGTCTGGACTCTCAGTTCACTTTCTCTCCTGGTTGATCACATGATCAATAAGTGTGGCGTTGATCTCATCAGAGATGGCTCTCATTCTCTCTTTTTATTGCCCTTGTCCTCTTCTAACTTGTCCTGTTCTTCCTTCCCCTCCTCTTTCTCTTCTTCCAACTCTTCCTCCTTAAACTTGTCCTTGTTGTCCTCGAACCTGCCTTTTCCTCCTCCTCCCCTTGCTCTCTGTCCATTGTTGGCATTCATTGTTCAAAACAGGTAATCTGACCTTTGACCTATTCATAGGTCTACTGTATACTAAAGCAGTGACTGGTTAGAGATCAGTTAAGTAGTTAAGTGTAATTTATACTTCTGCGTCAAATCGACGGCGTAGCCTCTGCGTAGCCCCCTACCCTACGCCGTCACCTACAACGTAGCCTGACGTGCACCTCCTCAAAAATGTAACTACACGTCGAGGTGACGCGGACCGTAAGCTCTGTGATTGGTCAGCTGTGTAGCCTCGCAATGCCTCAGAGCCGACAGGAAGTGCCCCGTGCTTTGAAGTAAATTTTACTAGCGGCCAAAGCAGCGGCTGTAACACAGTAGACTGATATATTTGACCGTCACAACCCGAGCGAAATGACTCACTATCTGAATGTGATCCATTCAGTCGATAACATTTGAAACGGCTACACCAGCCGCACATTTACGATTTCAACCCCATTCACTTTAGCGGAGGGCTAAACCGGAAGTTAGCCTGCTCAGCTGGCAAAAGTCAACACAGTGGACGCTGTAGCGCCACCGCCGACTGGCGTTTGGGGAATAATGCAGACACAGATGCAAAAGAATAAATGCATGGCTATGTGTGTAGCATAGGGCGTAGCTACGCACGTAGAGCCTACGCAGGAGTATAAATCAAGCTGCACATGTGAGGAGTGGGTGTGTGACCTGCTAAAGAAGCGTTTGATTGGTTGTGTTTGAAAAAGGAAGGCAAGTCACTTCCTGTTAGATTTTTATGTCTTAGGTAGAGAACTGTGTGTAGTGTTTTGAAAAAACACTACACACAGTTTATAAAACACACTATTTTATAAAAGTGTGTGAAAGGAGGAGAAATTTTAGAGATTTCATGTGTATTTTTTTCTCTTTTAGTGAGAAGTTTCAAAAACTGTGTGACATGTAAAGATTTTGTGTGTAAGCAGTTGTGAAAAACTGTGATAAAAAATATTTATTACCATTCCCTGCCTGCCCACCAAGTTGTGTTCATACAAATTCAGATACAGCGACCGGTCAGTCAGCTCTCCGCGGCGTGTCCATCATGCACCGCATGGCAGGAGCTCCTGCCTGTCACAGAAAATGAATAGGATCCGTCAACAGATCCAGTGTGGGCTGTAGTGAGTGGCATTCCTGACCCCGCCGCCACATTGAAAATGGACAATCCACAGCTAAGCACGGTCCAACTGTGTGTGTCTCCAGTTTATGACCTGAACCCCCTCAGACATTTTAAAGTGGGAACAAATATACAACACATTGTACATTCATGTACTAACAGTCTTATCAGGGTGTTTTGATGGCTGTTTTATTGATTACTGCTGAAACAGTCTTACTTGTACTTTACTTGAGTATTTAAATTTTATAATTTTACTCCATTTCAGAAGGAAATATTGTACTTTTTACTCCACTGCATTTATTTAACATGTATAGTTACTAGTTGCTTTAAAAAAAACAAAAACAAACATATGATATGTGGATATGATATAATGCAGTACAATACTAATCAATCATTATTATCAAGTTTTCTTCTATGCAGCATGATGTTGTGATTTAGTAAGTGTTAGATCCCGAGTCACCCCTGTTCAGGAGGTACTGGTCCAGCTCTCCGTCTTAAAGGGTCCGATCCTCTAGGCCTATGGGTATTACCCTAGTAGGTATGACTGAGGACTGTTTAAGCTGGTGTCGAAGAGATTCGCCTGGCTTCTAACTGTCTACTTCCGAACGCCTACCCTGCTTACTCTGAGATAGCACCTGACTGAATAGCCCTAGAGCCAGATACCACCCCAGCCACGCCCGTTAACGACAGCTCTCTTCTCATTGATCAGTGCACTTGGTATAGTTGCCAGGTTGGTGTTTAGTGGCCAGGAAAATAGGCCCCAAGGATAAGTTAATTTCAGTGGCTAGAGCAACCTATAAGAACCTCAAAGATGTTAAACACACTTTACCTAACTGATTACTACCTTAGTGAGGAAATAACTTCAATGTCGACTATCATTCTTTAAATGCAGTGATTATATATTTTATTGCATAAAGTTAGCAAGGGCAAGCATACAACTAAAATTGATTAAAATTTAGTAAAAATAATAAAACTGTTTAAAATTCAAAACCTGATACGAATAGCTGAGCTTGAGTGTTTTTTGGTTATCTTCTTTTTGGAGAGTAAGGGAGGGGAAGGAGCTGTCCCGGCCGGTGAAATCCTTCCTCCGCTGCTGGGCTGACCCTGGTGGAAACTTGAGGCTTTGTCCAAAGCCCTCAAATTGTCTTCAAAAGTCTTCAGTCTTCATTGCATCATGAGTGAGAGAAAATCTTCAGAGTCCGACTTCTTTGCGACCTGATAGCAAGAGTGTTGGGATCTCATCTTATTTGACATAAGTTACGGTCCTGTTTAGAGTGAAATAGATGATAAAGAAAAAAAAAAGGTGACATCACAGCAGCTACATCCACTTCTTTTATACAGTCTGTGGTTGTAAAATGACAAATAAATTAACCTTGATACCTTGAAATATCATGGTCACTGATTCTGATTAGCTGGAAGGTGTGGATCAACTTTTAGTAATCGGACAACATAAACAGACGCCTGTGATGATGATTGCAGTTCTATATAAATGCACCAGTACTGAACTGGACGTAAAGAAAACATTGAGGATTGTGTTACAACATACATGAATGTGCAGGAAACCTCAAACCCTGCAGTACAAATATAGATGATGATGGGGTGTGTGTGTGTGTGTGTGTGTGTGTTGTGTTTGGAGGAGGGACTTCATCATTTAAAGAAGTTAGAAGTTCCTGGTTTGTCAGTAAAGAAGTCAGAGAGGCAGCAGTAAACCACCAGAGCCTCAACATGAAAGTCCATCACACTTTGATCTGCTTCTTCTTCCTCTGTGAGTATTCACTTTGGATTTCTGTCTCTCTCTCTCTTGTTATGTAGTTTTTCTTTATTTATTCTCATGAGTTAAATATGATGATCAGAGTCAGGTATGAGGCACTTTAATGGAAACGTTCACATTTTTTGAAGTCTGTACGAAAACAGTCCTCGCATAGAATGTGGATTTCAGCTCCATCTCTTTGAGAAGCTCTTTCACCGTACATATGAGCTTGTGAGGATAGTACATATCCTTTAAAATATAGTCCAGTACAAGTAAACTGCACATATATAAGGAAAATGAAGGGCATAATCTTACACGGTTAGAAGAGAGTTGAATCCCAACATCTGAGAAGCTGGAACCAGCAACTGCTGTCATTTTGACCTGTGAAATCGCAAAAAAGAATAGTTGCCATTAAGTGATTAATTGTTGCAGCTCTACTTGTTTTCAAAGGTAAGATGACAGAGTTTGTGTGTTCTGTTGCTTCAGCCTGACTGTTAGTGGACTTTGTTGTAGCTTCACAAGATTTGATATAACTTCTGTATGAAGTAGATTTTACAGAAAGATATCACACAAACAGGAACAAAAGAAATGCATGGATTTAAGAATTGGATAAATAAACATGTATTTACTTCACATTAAATAATTTTTCTTAACCTACTGATCACTGTTTACACATCTAACAAATCCTGCTAAAGCTCTGATGTAAATACAGTCAGTCAGTTCTGTATTCTGATTAAACAGGAAGAAAGAGTTACAGAATGTTGAAAGTCTCACTGAACTCTTGTGGTTTGTGGCTTAAAAACTGACCTGAAAGTTTAAGTCTACAATATTTATGTTCACATTTTGTCTGGTTCTCCTTTTTAATGCTGATTTCAGTATTTCATAGTGTTTTGTTGGAGCTCTGTTACTGTTTGTTTTGCTGTATACTCTGATACAGTTTTCCACTTTGGTAGAGATTAATATTCATTTCTAAATGAATGTTATTACTGACGTGAAAACCTGTTTCATTATTGTTCAAACAGTTGTCCTTTTTTATGGCTCACTGTTGTATGAAAAGAGAAAAAGGAAGAAAGAAAAAAGAATCAGTTACTTTTTATAATTTACATTTGATTTATTGAAACCTTTATTTATACAGGGAAGAATAACAGATGATGGCTAAAAGAAGTACAGGAAAAACAAAACAGTAACATTCACCTGCAGTGCCAGTCTGTGATCCTCAGCCACAGACTGGTTGAACTGGGCAGCTCCCAGTGTGACGTGAAGCAGCAAATGTTGTGATCAGACTGCAGCATCTTACAGGAAGTTCAGACAGTAACTATTGTTGTTCATCTTTTCAACAGCTCTGCAGGATGGAAACACTGGTCTCACCAATGACCAAATCCCATCTGTCTATACAGGAACTGAAGGAGGAGATATCAGAGTTAGATGCGCCTTTTCTTCATATAGAAGCGCGATGTTCTTTTGCAAGAGAGAATGTAAACGAGAGGACATCCTCATTCACACAACTGGTGTCAGAGATCAGAGAGGCAGATACAGCATCACATATGACAGAGCAGGAAATGTTTTCGTGAGCATCACACAGCTGACCAAGTCTGACTCAGGACTGTACAGATGTGGTCTGGGTGGATCAAACATCAGGTTTGAAATCATTGTTGTAGATGGTGAGTTTCTACTGAAAGTCATGAAAATGTTTTTTTCCTGTCTGAAGAAAAGCTTCACTGTTCACTGGTTCTGAAGTGAATGTTTTCTTTAACAGTTGTGGTTTATGAAGAGTATTTTTCCTTGTGTTCACCTGCAATCAAAGCATACTTAGACCACTTTTTCAATAGGCAAAGATCTATCATATTGTGTGCAGAGGCTGAGATTATGATGCTCTGAATCTTTGCTGGAAGAATCCAAATCAGTCACAGACTGGTAGAACTGGGCAGCTCCCAGTGTAACTGGGGATCACATTTGAAACTGTAATTATTGTGATCATCATGTTAAATACAGCCCACTAATACAGCAATTTATACTAGTTCCAGGTTGTGGATAGAGCCTCTGCAGTGGCCAGATGTAGATTTAGCCAGAGTCAGGATGCCATTGTGTCAAAATGTGCTCCTTCTAGCCGCCTCTTCCTGAGAGCAATAGGAGGAGGCCTTGTTCTATTTTACAACTGCTTTACCAAAGTTATTGTTTTAAATATTGTACAGTAATCTTGTTTACATAAACTCATCACTGTGATGAGTGCTCAGTGTTTTAAAAAGCTGTGTCCATGTTGTAAAGGCTTTTTTCAATTTGTACAATTTTCAGGAAATCTGTTTCAATATTTTAAAAAGCTTTGACAATATTTTAAGGTCCAGTTTTTCATTTAGGAGCACATGTGCTCCATGGGAAAAGGGAATCATAGAGCCCTGTGAGGCCCTTTTGTGTTTTCATTTATATAATTCAGGGATATTCACAGCATTTCCCTTTCATATCACATTCTGACCGCCTAATTGTAGTCACTGTTGCACTGTTGATATTTTAAAGTAAGTGGTTGCGTAGTAGTAATTTTAGGATTCACTGTGTGTACCCTTATCTAAATGTAGTGGTATGTGAACAGTGGTAAGGTGGTGACCCAGGGCGGGGTGCCTGAATATTTCCCTTATTATTAAATCCAAATGTTAACAGGTATGACTCTACTGGCCTTTTCAACATCAGTCCTGTAAGCTCTCAGACTGTTCATTTAAAACAGGTTTAAACTCATTTATCTCATCAGGAATTCTGCGTGTTTTTGTTGTTCACAGCTCACGTAGTTCCCACTTCAAAACCAAAATTCACTCTACTGGTCTTTTCAACATCAGACCCATCAGCCTCCACACCAACACAGATTTCTCAG
>NW_025741896.1:0-8105 GCF_021292245.1 Micropterus dolomieu
CTCTGGCTCCTAGTCTACTTTTGGAGACTCTAGGAACCACAAGTAACCGTGCATTCTGGGAGCGCAGTGCTCTGGTGGGGTAGTAAGGTACTATGAGCTCTTTAAGATAAGATGTTGCCTGACCATTAAGAGCTTTGTAGGTAAGAAGAAGGATTTTAAATTCTATTCTGGATTTTACTGGAAGCCAATGCAAAGAAGCAAAAACAGGAGAAATATGATCTCTTTTCTTGGTTCCTGTCAGAACACGTGCTGCAGCATTCTGGATCAGCTGAAGAGTCTTAATGGACTTTTTCGAGCAGCCTGATAATAAGGAATTGCAGTAATCCAGCCTAGAAGTAACAAATGCATGGACTAGTTTTTCTGCATCATTTTTAGACAGGATGTTCCTGATTTTCGCAATATTACGTAGGTGAAAAAAGGCGGTCCTTGAAATTTGCGTAATGTGAGACTTAAACGACATGTCCTTATCAAAGATAACTCCAAGATTCCTCACAGTGGTGCTGGAGGCCAGGGCGATGCCATCAAGGGAAACTATATCTTTAGATAATGCGTCACGGAGGTGCTTAGGCCCCAGAACAATAACTTCAGTTTTATCTGATTTTAACATTAGAAAATTACAGGTCATCCAGGTTTTAACATCCTGAAGGCACATTTGAAGTTTATCTAACTGATGAGTTTCATTTGGTTTGATCGATAGATATAACTGAGTATCATCTGCATAACAATGAAAGCTTATGGAATATTTCCTGATAATATTGCCTAAAGAAAGCATATATAAGGTGAAGTGGATTGGTCCGAGCACAGGTCCTTGTGGAACTCCATGACTAACTTTGGCATGCATGGAGGACTCATCGTTAACATGTACAAACTGAAATCGATCTGATAAATAGGACTTAAACCAGCTTAGAGCGGTTCCTTTAATGCCAATGAAATGTTCCAGTCTCTGCAATAGGATCTGATGGTCAATGGTATCAAATGCAGCACTAAGATCTAATAAAACCAGTACAGAGACAAGTCCTTCGTCTGATGCAATAAGGAGGTCATTAGTAATTTTCACCAGTGCTGTCTCTGTGCTATGATGAGCTCTAAATCCTGACTGAAAATCCTCAAATAAACTATTGCTCTGTAGAAAGTCACACAGCTGTTTAGCAACTGCTTTCTCCAGAACCTTAGAGAGAAATGGATGGTTAGATATAGGTCTATAGTTGGCTAAAACATCCGGATCAAGTTTGGTTTAATTACAGCTACTTTAAAGTACTGTGGTACATAGCCTGTTGATGGAGACAGATTGATCATATCTAGTATAGAAGTGCTGACTAAGGGTAAAACATCTTTAAGCAGCCTAGTCGGGATGGGGTCTAAGAGGCAGGTAGATGAAGAAATTATTAAAGTTAGTTGGTAAAGATTGAGGGAAGCAAAACAGTCTAAACATATATCTGGTTCTACAGCTGTTTCTAAGGTTCCTGAGTTTAGAGATAAGTTGGTACCAGTTGAGGGCAGGTCTTGGTGAATTTTGTTAGAATTTTATCATTAAAGAAGCTCATGAAGTCGTAACTACTGAGAGCTATGGGAATACTTGGCTCAATAGAGATGTGACTCTCTGTCAGCCTGGCTACAGTGCTGAAAAGAAACCTGGGGTTGTTCCTATTTTCCTCTATTAATGACGAGTAGTACGCTGCTCTGGCATTACGGAGGGCCTTCCTATAAGTTTTAAGACTATCTTGCCAAATTAAACAAGAATTTTCCAGTTTGGTGGAACGCCAATTCCTCTCAAGTTTCCGCGATATTTGCTTTAATTTGCGAGTTTCAGTATTATACCATGGAGCTAACCAACTTTGTTTTATTATTTTCTTTTTTAGAGGGGCTACAGAGTCATTCGCAGTGAGCCTGCAGCACTATCAACAAGATGATCGATTTGGTAGGGACTGAAATTAGCATAGGAGTCCTCTGTTTTGTGACTTGATAATGAATTTAGAGCTGATGGAATCGCATCCTTAAATTTAGCTACAGCACTATCAGACAGACATCTTGTATAGACATTTTTGCCCAATGGCGTGTAGTTCAGCAATACAAATTCAAAAGTTATCAAACAGTGGTCGGACAAAGAGGGTTTCTGTGGGAACACCACTAAATGTTCAATTTCAATACCATATACCAAAACAAGGTCGAGGGTGTGGTTAAAACAGTGGGTCCAATGGAATCTAAGAGAGAGATAAACGCAGTACTGAAGCTGTCATTCTCAACGTCCACATGAATATTAAAATCCTCTACAATAATAACTTTGTCCGTTTTAAGGACTAAAGTTGACAAAAACTCTGCAAGAATTCAGAGTACGGGCCAGGTGCTCGGTACACTATAACAAAAAGAACTGGTTGCAGTGATTTCCAACTTGGGTGCAAAAGACCAAGAACAAGGCTTTCAAATGAGTTATAATTTAGTTTAGGTTTAGAGCTGATTAGTAGGCTAGAGTCGAAGATAGCTGCAACTCCACCTCCTCAGCCTGTGCCTCGAGGTATGTGAGTATTAATATGACTGGGAGGGGTGGATTCATTTAGGCTAACATATTATCCATCACCCAGCCAGGTTTCAGTAAGACAAAATAAACCAATATCATAATCTGATATTAGTTCATTTACTAGTACACCTTTAGAAGAGAGAGATCTGATTTTTAAGAGTCCACATTTAATTTTCCTGTTGTTTTGCACTATTGTCTTGTGGTTTTAATTTTTACAAGGTTTTTATGCACAGCTCCTCTTCTGTTTACCTTTGATTTAAATAATTTCAATGGTCGGGGGGCAGACACCATCACTTTAGGATTTTCACTAAGTAACTCCTGAAATGGAGGAGCAGAGAAGTGTGTTAGACTGCGACTCTGCGTAGGGTTTTGGGTGGGCAACTGCTGAAATAGAAGGGCAGAGAAGTGTGTTAAACTGCGACTCTGCCTCCTGGTCTCAACTCTGGGTTGTAATGGATTTGGTCCACTAATAAACTTGGCCAGATTTCTAGAAATGAGAGCTGCTCCTTCCCAAGTGGGATGGATGCCGTCTCTCCGGATCAGACCAGATCTTCCCCAAAAAGTCTGCCAATGATCTACAAAGCCCACATCGTTTGCTGGACACCACCTCGACAACCAGCGGCGGAATGATGACATGTGGCTATACATGTCATCGCTGGTCAGATTTGGCAGGGGTCCAGAGAAAACTACGGTGTCCGACATTGTTTTTTCATATGTACCCACTGACTCAACATGAATCTTAGTGACCTCCGATTGGCGTAACCGGGAGTCATTACCGCCGACGTGAATAACAATCTTACTGTATTTATGTTTATCCTTAACCAGCAGTTTCAAATAAGACTCAATGTCGCCCGTTCTGGCCCTAGGGATGCACTTAACTATTGCCGCTGGCTTTGCTAACTTCACATTTCTCAAAATGGAGCTGCCAATGATCAGAGTTGGTTTCTCAGCGGGTGTGTCGCTGAGTGGGGAAAATCTGTTAGAGACGTGAACAGGTTGATGTTGCCCCGTGGGCTTTGAATGCTTACGACAATTCCTCCTTCGGACAGTCACCCAGCCACCCCTTACTGGCTGCTCAGGAAATCCCGGGGGAGGGCTACCACAGGCTAACTCGGGCCGTTCCGCACCGACTACCGGGGACTGGCTAGCTACAGTAGCTAAAGACTGATCTACCAAGGTGCGGAGCCGGACTTCTAAATCACTGAGCCTCGCCTCCATGTCTACAAAAAAACTACACTTATTACACGTACCATTACCGCTAAAGGAGGCAGAGGAGTAACTGAACATCTGACACACCGAGCAGGAGAAAGTAGGAGAGCGAGAGGGAGAAGGAGAAGCCATCGTTAGCTGCTGAGCTAATGTTGCTAACGGCTAAGCTAAAGTACTGTATCGTTAGCTACCAAAACTTTTGAACAACTATGAGATTAAACAGCAGTCACTAAAAGATGGAAAGAAGTGTGAGTGCTTAGGCAAAATTACTGTGTTTAGCGGACAGTTGGCCACTGTAATCTAACAAATGTAACTGGTATTTAGTGAGAGCAGCACAACACGCTACCAACACACAAGCACCGGAAACGGAAATGAGTCGACACGCTTACCGCAGTAAGTATACCTTGACCTGTGTGTTTGACTTGTAGAAGCACACAAAATGACAAATAAACAACAAGTAAACAACCTGGGGCAGGCTAAACGCTCTGCTGCTGAAACACTTCCAGCGGAGTTGACGCAGGGCTGAGAATGGGTCAAAACTGTGGCGCAAACATAACGCGGTGCACACGCCGCCATTGTGAGTCCGGCTTAAGGCTATCGCTTGTAGGTTAGAGGTGAGGCAGGGTTAGAATGTAGAACAGTGGAGCTGCCGTCACCCTGGATCCTGAGGTACGATGAGGCCACAGAGATAGCAGCCAGATCGCTCTATCTTGGCAGATGTTAGTGCTACAAGCTCTGCTGTCTCCAGGGGCTCGAAGGGGGCATGACGGGGGCCCTGGTCAGGGCGCGCACCACCACCACCAAATCCCACTGAGGGGTCGTGGGGTGCCTGCTAACACTCTTCAAAAAAACGAGGATGAGCGAAGACTGTCATGTCACTGAAACCTTCATGGCAGGATGAAATGGCAGCAGCGTAGATTTTCACTGTGCTGAAAGCCAAACCTCTGTCCATTAGAAGCTGAAGGAACAAAAGCGTGGACTGGGCAGGGGACAGGCCACAGGGTCCAAACCCTGAGCAACACACCAGCACTGGAACGCAGCCTACTTTGAGTGTACAAAGACCATGTGGACGGCGCTCTCGCTCCCTGTATGGTACGTACTCTGCTTTGATGGAGAGCAGGTGAGTGTGCGCCAGCGCAGGCGTCTGGCCTGGTTCAGCAGTTGAGCCGAGCGCACACTGCCCTGGCGATTTATGGAGGCTGTCTTGGCCTTGTTGTCTGTGCGGATTAGCACGTACTAGTTCCGAAGGAGGGGGGCAAAGTGCTGGACCACTTTCCACATTGTAAGAAGCTCCAGCGCATTTATGTGCATTTAGGGGCATGTGGGCTGGCCACTGACCAACCATCCGTCTGTGAGAGGCATGTTCCGCCCCATCCTGACAGGGAGGCGTCCGTGAAGACCGGGACGTGCAACAAGAGCAGACTTTGTGGTGTGGGGGTCCCTATAATGGGCCAGATCTGGGCCCACCAATGTGGGCACGGAGAGCATTCGGACTTCTGACTTTTCCGCTTCTGACTTCCCGTGTCTACATGCAGGCAGATGACCCCCCGTTGTAGCCTCCGCAAGTAAAGGAGGTCCAGCGGAATTACGAGATGAGGACTGCTCTGAGGGGGGGCTGCAACAGTACAGCTCCGCTGATTAACAGGATTCGGGACTCAGCGGGGAACGACAGCACATGTTTCCCCAGTAGTTTGCACCCTGCCAGTAAGTTATGTCAGCCCACAGTGTTTGAAAGCTAGAGCTGGGTTTTCCCTACACTCTCACGATAAGATACAATCTTCTGTATCGATACAGAAGCAGGTCTCTGCACAGCCCTGGCCTCTAGTCATTCTGTGTTGAGGTCATGGATAAGGTACTAGTTTGCAAACTTGAGATTTGCAAATGATGCAAATTAGCAGAAATCTTTACATATACAAATTCTTGGAAGAAGCCCAAACCAAGGACAGCAAAGGATGACTCTGCTTTCTTTAATCTGTATGAGTCCCCTAAAACAAAAAGTGATGAAAGAATAATCTTTGGTCTAAACAATCTAATGTCCATTTTATTATTAATATCCATTGCATCATAAGCAGGATCTCTACATACCCTTATTGTTGTGTGACACTAGCAAGGAAGAATATGATTTTTCACTCTGCACATCATCAGCAAAATGCAGCTTGCATGTTAAGGAAAATATATGATGAAACTTTACAGAATGTAAATTAATTGTCTGACTTGAAACCAACTATGTGAGCTAATGGCTCATTGCAGAGGGGGCAAGGACTTCTAGTGGGCCAACATTTTATTGCGTGAGCTGCTTTCACTGTAGTTTGGTTCATCTGGTCCTGACCAATGAAAAAAATACATATACATTGGAACGTTTGAAAGCAAAACTCCCAATGAAACTCAAAATGGCAAGGCCCTATTAAGGGGGTAATTGGGGGATGAAGAAACGACAATACAAATAGGCCAAATAAGCGTCTATGCTGGTGCTGTAACAACAGCATAAAGTACAAAACGTGTGTGATCCTGGTTTCACACTTCTTCATGTTTTGGAGTCATTCTGATCGATGGTGTGGCGGTCGTATTGACGAGTGGCAAAGAGGCATGATGACAAACAGTGGGGAATAACTTGGGGACAGTGGTTTACTAGCCTCTCATCCGGAAACTGGTTTCTTCTTGTGGGTTTGGTGGGCAGAGCTTAGTGGAGTATCACAAGCAGCGGCGAGAGACACGAATGGTTTGTATTGGATGTTCAATTGTTACCAACTGCTGTTTTAATGTGTTGACGTAGGACTACAAAACAGCTGTGGGCTAATCCTCTTTATGTACAGTAGGAACATGCTTTCTAGTGTTGGGAGAGCACAATAGGAATTGCTACAATTTTATTTTATAATCAAGACACTGGTACAGAGTACAACCTGAAATCCCAGTATTCAATAACACATACACACATTTTGGGGGATTCTGGAAAAATTCCACAAGCTAAAACTATGCTACTTCTACATGGTGAAAATTACAATATATCTATTTCAGTGTAGCAGCATTCTAACATATACTATATTTTCGCTTATTGATGTTAAAGGAATTATTTTTGACTGCGTGGTGTTTTTCCATCCAAACATGTGAACAGTTTATATCACAGGCCTGTTAATTCATTCATTAATTCATGTTCATAGAAAGAGCAATGCAATTTGGTAGTAGTTATAGGGATCAGCGAGACCATGTTCTGAGACTGTAATTTGTATTTCTGTTGAGTTTAAAATTAAAGTCCTTAAGAATTTCATGAACTCAACCCCCACTTTTAGTATAGTGAGCATTTTTTCAACAATAGCCATTAAATATATTTGCAGTCTGTATTTATTCCTCGTAGTAGTTTACATTGTTGATGGCGGAGTCTATCGGTTAAATGTTGGATTTAAAATGTCCTACCTGTCCACAGGGCATTCACAGGAAAGGAAACTATGCAGAACGTAATCCACTTTGAAATTTGATCTCATTCATGTCAGCCTCACTGCTAACTGAGAGAGAGTTTGTGAATTTGGACAGAAATGCCAACATAAAACAAAAGCTGTCTTTGATCATGAAGCCTAATGGAACGAATGAATCATTTTCCTTTATCAGTCAAGTTTATGAACTACTCTGCAGACTGTCTTACATGAACGAGTCCAACGCTGGTTCACATATTGAATTAATTTCAAATTACTTATATATACACACAAGCTATTAATGTATGGGCACAAATTTCCAGAACTTTACCCCTGATACTAGCTATGCAGAAACGTGATTCAAGCTTAATGTAATAAATACTAAAAGTGTCTACGTGTCACGTCTTTTTAAGTAGCAAATGAAGTCAATGTAACAATTTGAATCTCTCAGTTTACTAAAAATTCCACACAAAACTGACCAAATACAAAGCAAATGAAAAAATGTCAGTTCAGGTTGCAGCTGATCTCCTGGTTCTTCTTCTCCTCTTTTTCTTCCAAGTGGAAGATCTTTCCATCAGGCTGCTTCCTCCATGTCAGCATCATGTTATCACTCAGGCCGCGCTCCTTCAGTGTCTGACGGAACTGAGAAACACAAACATTCTTTATTTATTCCTTATTACAAACAGAGCAAAGAGGAGAGAGAGCTACAGTGTGGAGATTTTCTTCTTGCTCAGGTAGACTTGATATTGACTGTTACTGGTACTTACTGTAGCCTAATTTAACATTCTGTACAGTAAATGATGGGAGGCACCATTTTACTCTAGTGCCCTTTCCTCTGACAGTGCAGAAGGTCAGTGACTGTTACATAACACTCTAAAGTCTTTACAGTTTACAGGTCAGATTGCATTGTGTGTGCTACAGAGCCACCTACTGATTGAGGTGGGATTTGAAAAGTCTTTAACAAATCTGAATCC
>NW_025741897.1:0-4217 GCF_021292245.1 Micropterus dolomieu
TTACATTCTTAAAAACATCATGTTCATCACTTCTTAACATTCACACATTTTCATGGAGCTGATTTCATCATCAGCAAAACAACCTCCCTCTTTGCTATCTGCAGGTATGCATCCTATCCTCCTCGGTACATTCTTAAAACATGTTTTTTTACTACTTTCAATACATTTAAGCATTTCAGGACATTTTCAAAATGATGTAGCTGATTACAAGCAAAAACATTTCAGTATATCTTATACAGAAGTTGAAATGGGGAAGTGCTGCTGCTGTTTGAGTTGTTCAACTATTGACCAACACCTTTCTATGAGTTATGACGTCTCTGCATTTGTCAGGGTTGTCAGGGACTCCTTTATTGGTCACACTGAATAAATGTCTCTTTCTTCATATCGTCAATACATTTGAACAGATATTCCTGCCAATTCTATCACCTGGTGCGGTGATTCAGGACACTGAATTAAAGTTAATTTGTTGTTTTTAACAATTTCCTTTTTGTGGATTTACAATAACAATAGAAACCCTGTAACTCACTCCCAGGCTATCCTATTGCCTGTAGACAGGCGATCATTGCAGCAATTAGCTTCAAGAGAGTGAACGTTTCATCATCAGTTCCTGTTAGAAATGACACAGTAACTGTATGTCTACAGCCTGCAGCCCCAATTACAACTGTCATCACAGGACTATACTGTTGGAATGACAAGTGCAAACTACATGATGGGCAGTATTATTACTATATGACAACATGAAACACAGCAGGTTAGTGCTGAATGCAGAAGATGCTATGGTTGATATTACAGCCTAATAATTTCACGTCAGCAGCTGTTTGCACTCGTTTTGTCACAGTAATAGCAGCTGAATTGTGTGATCGGCTCTGACATTATCTGATTATAGCTTCTATAAGTGGGTAGATGATTTATGCGCACATACAGATTCAGATAGGTCTAATGTCAGAGCCGATTCATGTATCATACAATTCAGCCGCTATGATCATAACAAAACGAGTGCAAACAGCTGCTGACATCAAATTATTAGGCTGAATTATCTTATATCTTATATTTCTGCATTCAGCACCAACCTGCTAAGTTTACAGCTGTGCTTTTGGACAACAAACAAACAGATGGCTAGAAAGATGCAGTGGTTGTCTGAAGGTTTATAGTATTCTTATTAGCAGGACAAACATGGACTACAAGTACAAGGCTGACCAGCTTGAAGGAAAATGGTAACAGGTACAAAGGCTGAAGAAAACCTTGTGCTTCTGATGTTTACCTGATCATTAGAGGGTAACAATGACCAGTAAAATATCATCTTATCTGTGTTCTTCAGCAGCTGCTACAGTATCACCATATTGCACCATGGACATCAGGAGTCAGATTCTGGTGGGAGAGGAGTTTGACTCTTCACCTGTCTGTTCATGTGTGCTGTCAAACATCACCATGGATCCTGTCTGTTTTCTAATAAACACTATCTGAAGAAAACAAGTTTATCTTAACTTAAAATCTTCACACATTCAACTTCCTCTTCTTCTTTTCAAGTGAAATACATCATTATCACAAATATACAATGGAAATGGACACAGCGTGAAGTCAACAAATTAAAAGTCACCATGATGAAGTGACATCATCCTAACCACAGGAAGTAGCTGCAGAGTCTCTCTACTAAAGCACTAGTTTAGAAACTCAGACAGTTCTGAGCACGAGAACAAGAGACAGAAGAAGGAGAGACTCAGAGAATCATGATGGTTGAGTTCAAATGGATTTCTTTATTTCTTACAGCGGTGCTTCAGTTTACAGGTAAGAATACATATATCACATATATAAATGGAAGGCACATTGTAAAAAATAACTTGATCAATATTATTAAAGATTCTTTATTAGCTACATTTGATTTAACTAAGAAAACCCAATCTGTTGTTTCTAATGTGGTGAGTTTAGTGAACTCTTGGAAACTAAGGATAAAGAAATAATCGTCATCATTTTCTCAACAGCAGCAGCTGGAAAACTTCGCCTCTCCTTCACTGTCAGAGTTGGAGATGAAGTCACTTTGCCTTGTGAAAATGTGATAGACGGTCAGCAAAAATGTGAAAATACTATATGGCTCTTTGTTGGTTCAGGATACACAGCAGCAGTAGAGCTGGTTAGATTTGGGCAGATTGGTGAAAACGCCAAAGCTAAATCAGACAGACTGAGTGTTACAGAGAACTGTTCTCTGGTTATAAAGAAGGTCACAGTCGAGGATATTGGTTACTACACCTGCAGACAGTTCATATCAGGACAACAACATGGTGAAGACTCTGATGTTTATCTGTCTGTTATTAACAGTGAGTATTTCCATCATAATGTTTTCAGCTCAAACTGTCTTGTTAGAACAATATACTGAAACATTACAATAATTATGATCACAGTGATGAAGTTAACTTTACTCTTGTTGTCTTTCTCTCACAATATCTCCATCTTCACCAGTGACTGAACATCAGGACGCTGATAAGGTGACGTTAAACTGCTCTGTGTTGACATATGAACAGTTCTGTAGACACACAGTGAAGTGGCTGTATGAGGGTAAAGATGTGGACAAAGATAACAAAGACATGAATACATCACAGTCTGACTGCTACGCCGCTGTGTCTTTCCTGGATTCTCATTTTGTTAACAAATCAAAGTCTAACTTGACGTGTGAAGTGACAGATGGTTACTCTGGAAAAGTGCAGCTGTTCACCTTCAGCCCTCAGTCCTCAGAGGAGAAAACAGGTGAGAATATGCTGAGCTGTTTATTTGATGACTTTTTAAGATGACATCATTCCTTCTCATTTAGTGACAGCAGATGGTAAACATGAGGTATTGTCTAAATCAGCAGTTGTTTGTGTGGGCATTGTGGTAAAAGTAAAGTTCTCAATTAAAAGATTTGGATAAAATATATTTAAAAAGACATTCCGACAACTGAGTAGTGTGTTCTCGTTCAAGTTACGTCCTGTACTCCACAATCCCGCCTCCACAGCCACCCCGGTCCAGGTCCTATCTGTGCCCACCAGTTGAAATATAAAATTCCTACTCACGGATTGGGCGAGTTAAACTGTCCGCCCAGGCCCGAGTGATGTTGCGTTGGCGGGCACTGGCTGCTACAGCCGGCTGGACTCTCGTCTCGGTTGCCGCAGTCTCTGTCCGGTGAGGTGAGGTGTGAGGTGTGTGGCGTTCAGGGACAGTCATGCAAGTCTGTAAGTTTTTCGATGAAAATATTGTCAATAGGCTCAAAACTCACTTAGAAATGAAGAACACACCTGTTTTCTCTCTTGCTTGCATCAGCCACTATTCTGCTTTTAATGCCCCAAACCAAAATCATAACATCTTCAGAAAAACACTGAGTAATTAATTCGCGTTCTCTAATGGAAATATAGCATTCACCATTTACACTTTATTATTATTGTTTGTATCATTGAAGGACATATGGAACTTGTTCAATCATATTTTATAAAAATTTGATTTGGATTTGATTTTCTTATGTTGTACATAATACCTGCACTTAATACTTATTCCAGCATCCTTTGCACTATATGCTCCATCACACTATGTACATGTATGTATGTGTATCTGTACCTGTATATTACATTTACCTCCGACATGTACATAAAATAATAATTATACTAATAATTTTACATCCTTTGCACTCTGCTCACTGCACAATTGGTCTATCTGTCTATATTGTTTTTGTTTCATAGTGTATATATTGGTGTTCTCTCTACTGTAGCATGTGTTTGATTTTATTATTGTGTATGAGTACGCACATTGTGAGCAATGTACAATCCAGAGTCAGGCTCCTTGCATGTGTACACATACCTGGCAAATAAAGCTGATTCTGATTCTGAAAATGTTAACAGTTAGCCAAAATATTTTATTTGTTCATTAACGAGACAAATAAGAGTCTACAGCCATGCTAGCATGGTACTTTGAGCTATTTAGCATTTTTTAGCAGGTATTTAATATATTAACCTTTTTTCATTTTCAGTGTGTTAGCATGCTAACATTTGCTAATTGGCACTAAACATAAAGTAGGCCTACAGCTGTGGCTGATGACAACGTCATTAAGTTTTGTCTTTACTCAGAAACTAAAATGTTAGACCAATTCAAATTTTTACCAGATGATGGCGCTACGTGAAAATTCACCCTTTGGTCCTCATGTGAGAAACAAGTAGAGAATATTATATAGAATATGTCATTTAGTTAATGAAAAT
>NW_025741898.1:0-2910 GCF_021292245.1 Micropterus dolomieu
CAGCATCATCAGAGTAATCCAAGTCCCTGTTGGAGTCAGTCAGAGCATTTCCATAGAGAGCCACTTTGCATCAGCAGCACCATGCTCCAGTGCTCTGGGAGACTTTATAGTCCTGAGAGTTGAACACTGGATGACTGACAGCTGTCCTTCATGACAACAGAAGCCACAGAAATCCTCCTCATCAAAAACATGACTTTGGTCTCCGTCCTCATCTGGACTCTCCTCTGCTGCTGCTTCACAGGTAAAGTCCAGAGAATCAAACTCCTCTCCTCTATGAACATCCGTCCCTCTGAAATGAAGCCCACAAAACCATGACGCTGCTTTATGTGTTTGTCTCTGTATCCTCAGAGTCCAGAGGCCAGATCACAGTGACTCAGCCTGGAGCAGTGAGCTCTGCTCTGGGAGCCTCCGTCTCCATCAGCTGTAGGGTCAGTCAGGAGGTTGATGGAGATTTATTAGCCTGGTACCAAAAAAGAGATGGAGAAGCTCCTAAACTGCTCATTTACTTTGCTAGCACTCGAGAATCAGGGATTCCAGGTCGTTTTTCAGGCAGTGGATCAGAGACTGACTTCACTCTGACCATCAGTGGAGTTCAGGCTGAAGATGCAGCAGTTTACTACTGTCAGAGTTATCATGATATCAACAGTCAGGATGTGTTCACACAGTGAAAAAGCATCGTACAAAAACCTCCCTCAGTCAGACTGAACAGAAACTGAACTGACTGCTGCAGCTGGAAGCTACTGCAGAGACTGATACAGTTCACTGAGGACACACACACACACACACACACACACACACACACACACACACACACACACACACACACACACACACACACACACACCTTGTGGACCCACAAACCACAGCTGACTGAAAACAGCAAGCAGAGGATCAAACTTGTCTGATGGCTCTTAAATTTCCTTCAGTATATTAATTAACTGCATTTTAAATTCACTTGTATCAAACACTGTCCACTCACCAAATATTTATTTCCAAACACATGCTTAGCCTGGTTCCCCTGTTCTCCTGCAAACATCCCTCTGACCTCCATCTGACACGGTTGACACAACATGAAGGTAGAAGTACATTACAAATTCACAGAATTGAAAACATAAACTATATGAACATATACTGATTAATGTGGCCGACCATAAGTCCAAAAAACAGATCCCTTTACTATCTTCTACCCCTACACTTTATACAGACAGACACTTCAGACACTGATCCACAAACCTCTGACAGTTTGTCTAATATTATAAAACTAAAGGAAAATAATAACTCGTCTTATAGCGTTAAAGCTTTTTGAAGCACGATTTGAGCGATCTTAGGAAGAAGCATCCAAAAGCTGTCTGCCTGAACAATTCTACAATGTTTTACTGCTGGAATGAACCAAATGGGACACATTTTGCTGCCTCTCCCACTGCTGGCTGTTTCATTTGTCTTAGCTATTAGGACATCATCTGTGAGCGCTGGATCATCCAGATCATTCTTAAGCTGGTATTTCACATTATCACACATCAGTCCTGTCCCCACAGCTTAGACATTTCCGCTGGATCAGTTCAGGGCCGTATTGGTCATCTGTACCAGGCTCCCTGGATGAAGCTAAGAGTCTCTGTTTCAGTTCTATTGCCCTAAATAGGACATTTTGTGGAGACTCATTACTGTCTTGTGTAATACACGCCTTTATATCATCACGCCGGGATTACTGCAACAGCCTTTTTACTTGCTTGATTAAAAAAAATAAAAAATGATCAACTCCAGATTGTCCAGAACTCAGCTGCCAGGCTTTTAAAAGAAATATGAGCACATCACTCCTGTTTTAGCTTCATTACACTTGCTCCCAGAATATTTTAGAATAGACTTTAAAGTTTTATTGATTACCTTTAAAGCTCTTCGTGGCCTCTCTCACTGTTATATCCCTGACCTTTTAGTCCCATACACACCTGCACATATCTTGAGATCCTCGGGCAGAGGTCTTTTGTCCGTTCCAGAGTCTCGACTGAAAACTAAAGGGGACAGTTTGCAGTCAGGGCCCCGAGGCTCTGGGACAGCCTGCCTGAGGAAATCAGGGCGGCTGAGTCAGAGAACTCTTCTTCTTCTTTGTTACGTTTTATGGCGAGTGGCCCCAGCGTTAAGGTGCATTACTGCCACCTACTATGTATGAGTGTGGACCAGACTTTCTATCCCTTGATAAAAAAATAAAATAAATAAACAAAACAAAGCAAAACAAAAACGTAAAATAAATAAAAAAGATTAATTACTGAGTTATTTCACAGTTCACTAGACTCTATTAATCAATCCAGTTTCTTTCAAATAATGAAATAGTTTCCCTACCTCAATGGCAAATAAATTTTTTAGACTCAATTCTTCCTGTTCAAGCTGTCTGATTTCCCTCCTTAATGTTTCTCGTTCCTGAGAGAATTTGACAGTGAAGAATTACATGTTCTACTGATTCCTCCATTTGACAGTGTTCGCATAATCCTGAAGGGTTCTTGTTTCTTAAGTGCAGTGTTTTATTAAGTCTAGAACGCCCTACCCTCAGCCTTGTCAAGATGTTCTCCTCTTTATTGATTCTTCTAGCGGTCCTTCTTGTGCCCACATCCTGCTGTAGTGTATAGAGATGTCGCCCTGTATTTCCTGTATCACTCCTTAATGATGTTTCTTTTGATTATTCCTTTGGCTTCAGATTTACTGAGTGCTACGCACAAGATCTCCTCGTGTTTCAGAGCCTGTTTTGCTAATGCATCCACACCTTCATTTCCCTTAATCCCTCTGTGAGCTGGGGTCCACATAAATGTTATCAGCGTGTTCATATTTTTAATTCTGTACAACGTCTCGTAAATCTCATTAACCATATCTTGCCTGCTGTCAGATGTAAATGACTGCAGTGACATTAATGCAGAGCAGGAG
>NW_025741899.1:0-1724 GCF_021292245.1 Micropterus dolomieu
TGCAGACAGTTCAAACAAAAAGAAGGACAACAACAAGGTGAAGACTCTCAGGTTCTACTCTCTGTTATTAACAGTGAGTATTTCCATCATAATGTTTTCAGCTCAAACTGTCTTGTTAGAACAATATACTGAAACATTACAATAATTATGATCACAGTGATGAAGTTAACTTTACTCTTGTTGTCTTTCTCTCACAATATCTCCATCTTCACCAGTGACTGAACATAAGGACACTGATAAGGTGACGTTAAACTGCTCTGTGTTGACATGTGAACAGTCCTGTAGACACACAGTGAAGTGGCTGTATGAGGGTAAAGATGTGGACAAAGATAACAAAGACATGAAGACATCACAGTCTGTCTTCTACGCCACTGTGTCTTTCCTGGATTCTCATTTTATTTACAAATCAAAGTCTAACTTGAAGTGTGAAGTGACAGATGGTTCCTCTGGAAAAGTGCAGCTGTTCACCTTCAGCCCTCAGTCCTCAGGTGAGAAAACAGGTGAGAATATGCTGAGCTGTTCAAGATGACTAAAACCACCAAAACATTTGTTTATTTGATGACTTTTTAAGATGACACCATTCTTTCTCATTTAGTGACAGCAGATGGTAAACATGAGGTATTTTCTAACTGAACAGTTTCTTGGGTTGTGTTATTTCATTCATGCAGGTGACGCACAAACAGCAATAACAAAACCAACACCATTTCCACCAACAACAACAACAGCAACTGAATCAACAAAATCAATAACAACAAATGAAAACAGCACAAAACCAGCTACAACCACAACAGCAACCAATGATACTTCAACACCAGGAGGTAGTAAGTCATCTTTCTTTAGAGTCTCTCTTTCTTCCTGTTCTCTTTCTCTCCACACTAACTTATTTCTTTGACTTTTCTTTTAGTCATTTATAATTCTTTGTTGTTATGTTTTTTTTTTTCAAACAGCTTATTTAATTAAGTCACTTCTGGAAAGGCAGAACTGCCCATTCATCGTAGTATAAAACAGAAAGTAGGAAGTGATCTGGAAAACATTGCATTTTTGCACTAACGTAGTGGAACATGTAGAGACTGTATTGTAATTACTTGTAAATAAAATGGATATTTAACTGCAATCCCTGTCTGTACAAAGCTGAACAAACCTTTCCAGGTCAATGGAGGCTCATCTTTGTGTTTGTGGGAGTTGCAGCACTCTTAATAACTATTGTTGCTCTCATCATGTGGAAGAGAACTAAAGGTGAGAGCTTCAACAGATGAAACTTTTGTAAAGAAGGTGTTTTTATGAACCTGGATTTGTATTGTTGAAGACGAAAGTCGACTCTCTTTTGTCTCTTCAGGAAAAAAACCCCAGATGGATGAAAACACTGTGAGTTTTACGGCTGAGTAATCAAATGTTTCTACAGTTATGACAGAGCTGAATCAGCTGCTCTCTGACAGAGTCATCCAAATCTAAACAGCCTTCACAGAGCCAGTGTTTGACCACATGGAAGTAGACTCTGTTTGTTTGTTGTTTTCAGGGACGGAGCTTAAACCCTGCAGTGAGTCCAGAAAGCAGTCAGGACACGGTGAGATCTCACACTACACCCAGGACAAAGTTACACTCACTGTTTTTAGATTTGTTGTTCAAAATGTAGCTCTATGAGACACACAGTGACTCTTGAATCTAAGTTCTTTCTGCAAGAGAAGAAGTGGGGAGTCTGATGATGCAGCTGGACTACACCAGAA
>NW_025741900.1:0-2545 GCF_021292245.1 Micropterus dolomieu
AGGGTTACTTGTGGTTCCTAGAGTCTCCAAAAGTAGACTAGGAGCCAGAGCGTTCAGCTATCAAGCTCCTCTCCTGTGGAACCAGGTTCCAGTTTGGGTTCAGGAGGCAGACACCATCTCCACATTTAAGAGTAGGCTTAAGACTTTCCTCTTTGATAAAGCTTATAGTTAGGGCTGGCTCAGGTGAGTCCTGAACCATCCCTTAGTTATGCTGCTATAGGCCTAGACTGCCGGGGGATTTCCCATGATGCACTGAGCTCCTCTCTCCTCTACTTTCTCTCCCTCTGTATGCAACCTCATCCCATTATTGCATGTTACTAACACAACTTCTCCCCTTTCTAGTAGTCTTGTGCTTTCTCGTCTCTCTCCTATCACTTCCTGCAGGTTTTCTGGCTCTGGAGCTGTGGAGTCTGGATCTGTGGTTGCGGGTCACCTGCTGCCCCCGTGTTCCTGCTCGACACCCTCTGCTGCAACGACTATTGTTGCTAGTCTTGTTATTATAATCACTAACATTACGATTGTTACCATTAACACTATTATAAATATCTATACCATTTTTCATTTAGTCTATAGCAACATCACCTTCACTGTCTGTACCTCTGTGTGTATATTGTGTAGGCTGCCTCCCTCCCCTCTCTCTCCTTACATCTCTTTCTCTCTGTCTCTCACCCACCCCCAACCGGTCGAGGCAGATGGCCGCCCACCCTGAGCCATGGTTCTGCTCGAGGTTTCTGCCTCTTAAAAGGAAGTTTTTCCTTGCCTCTGTCGCCTAGTGCTTGCTCTTGGTGGGAACTGTTGGGCTTCTGTAAATATCACAGAGTACGGTCCAGACCTGCTCTTTTATGAAAAGCGCTGTGAGATAACTGTTGTGATTTGGCGCTATATAAATAAAATTGAATTAAAAACAACATCGAGACAGAGTAACCAGAGTATTGAAGCAGAGAATATTGCATATTGAGTATTTTTCCCTGTGTCCTCTTTCTTCAGACTTCAAGAGATGACCCTTGAAGAACACAGAGCTCTCCACCCTTCTGCTGGAGAGGCAGCCAGGCCTGGTCTTTGATGCCTTGATGATGCATCAACGCAGACATGGTGCCCCACCTTCTGCCGGAGTACCAGGAGTACCTTGGTGTACTTGTGGTACTTTATTCGCATTCACGGGCAGTACTGGGAGGACATTACGGCATTAGGCAACATCAGGGAGCCTGGGGATGACAACAGGGAGTACCGCTATGGTGTTATATAGTGTTAGTTGTTCAACTGCAGTTCTATGGTATAGAAAAAAAAATAAAAAGGTCAGAAATAGAAGCACATGGTGTATTTATTTTCATTATATACATTTGAACATGTGTTTAGAATTTCAAACTTTGCCATAACATATAGGGGACAGCTGTAGCCTTACTTATCATTACTGTTCAAATTGTAAACTGTAATTTAGGCTACCTACTGAAAATAATATGTGCTGGTCACAGTGGACTTAACAAATGTGTACAAATTGGAAAAACATGAAATAACCACTGGAGGAGGGTAGGAACAGAATTTAATGTAAATGTCTCTTTTTGAAGAGTAAAAACTATGACTTTGTCTGAACTGAAGTTCTTTCCCTCGTGATCCTGCCTGACAAGTACCAGGACACATGCAAGGTGATCTCCTGTGGGGATCCTTCCACATCAGATGCTGGTTGGAATAACGGTCCTGTTGAAGACAGTGTCATCAAACATAGTTACAGACTATATTGTAATGTAAATATCATTCAGTGACATGTAATATGGTACAACATAGGCAACAAATTTGTGTAACTTACCTAGACCTCTTCTGACTTGTCTCTGCAACAAGTCAGATGTGGCTGGTGCAGGTACGGGGGGCACCAAACCAAGCTGTCTGGGGTCATCTGGGAGAAGGCTCCTTCTAGGCATCCCCACTCCACTTGGGAGTCTGTAGGTGTATGTATCCGTAGGTTTTTTCAGATTTCAAGGCATATATGCTGTATCTTCTACCATTCTTATTATACAATCTTTTGAAACTGAAATTACAACCATTTAATATCAGTTTGTAAGTAGAACAAGAGAAAACCTTGAGTGTAAAGACAATCAATTGCATATAAAACATGGGCTGAATATTGTACTATGAATGGGAATATTATAGAAGTGTAAAACGTACATCTCTTTGATGTCCAGCGTTTTCATTGTTGGTCGGTTCCAGTGGAAATTGTAGTCCAAAGCAGCAAGCAGAACTCTTGCCTCATGTACTGGGGGGGCTGAAAGCATAGCGCTTGCTGGCATACATCAGGATATGATTCTGGAATGACTCTAGGTCTGCAGTCGATCTGATAGAACAAACAAATATATACTTCTGTGTACATGAGCAGTAAGCGAGAGAGCGGGCAGGCCGGCGGGCGAGAGAGAGCGGGCAGGCCGGCGGGCGAGAGAGAGCGGGCAGGCCGGCGGGCGAGAGAGAGCGGGCAGGCCGGCGGGCGAGAGAGAGCGGGCAGGCCGGCGGGCGAGAGAGAGCGGGCAGGCCGGCGGGCGAGAGAGAGCGGGCAGGC
>NW_025741901.1:0-378 GCF_021292245.1 Micropterus dolomieu
TCCTGTCCTGTTGGCGACAATATAATGTTCGCACAACGAGGACGTTTAATTGCGAATTTGAACTAGCCTTCAGTATAGTTGGTGCTGCAGGTAGTAATGCTATAATAATAACAATATAGTGGCAAATATGCATATGTACACTTTTTATTCATTCATTCTAGTCAAAGCTCCCCGCTGAACTGTTTAATAAACCAATCAATGTCAAGTACAGGGAGACGCAGCCAACGTAGACGATGACGACAGGACGCAGGTCTGTCAGGTAAAGTCCTTTAGTGCGGTCGCAGAATTGCAGTGTGAAACCAAACCAAAACTAACCGAATGTATCAAAATGTATCAAAACATGAACTTTGGTTCGGACCTTGGTGCAGACTTTCAGGT
>NW_025741901.1:398-3584 GCF_021292245.1 Micropterus dolomieu
TGCCTTTAAGGATATATGACCGTACCATACTAAGATGGAAAAAGACAAAACAGATTCTATAAAAGCATGATAGAACAACTTCATTATTGTTTTATCAAGATTGAATACAGATAATCTCCTTAGGCAGTACAAACGCTGGTGCCCCTTTTTTTTCAGAGCCTCACAATTCTCTTCAAAATTTAGTTTCTCATCAATTATGGTCCCAAGATATTTGTATGATTGTACATACTCTATTTTTTGGCCTTTAATTAAGGTAGGATCACTTGGATGAGTACTTTTCCTAAAATCAATGAGCATATCTTTGGTCTTCAATATATTTAACTGTAAGTAAGATTCATCACACCACTTGACAAAATGCTCAATAATTGGACCATGTGAGGTCTCATTCTCTTTAAGTAAACTCAAAATTACTGAGTCATCCGCATATTTTATAATATGTTTAATAAACCAATCAATGTCAAGTACAGGGAGACGCAGCCAACGTAGACGATGACGACAGGACGCAGGTCTGTCAGGTAAAGTCCTTTAGTGCGGTCGCAGAATTACTAACCGAATGTATCAAAATGTATCAAAACATGAACTTTGGTTCGGACCTTGGTGCAGACTTTCAGGTCTGAAAACCCCCTTAGTAGCATCCTTTGGGCTTTGCCACTGGTAGATTTACGAGTTACGCTGAGATTGTTTATATTCTTTCTCGGGAAAATATAAAAAAAAAATCTATGAACCATTAACAACTCATATATAAATGGTTTGTCATTAAAATAATACTTCATTTATAAATAGTGATGTGTAAGTATGTAGTAGTATGTATAAAGTATGAATATACAATTATTAAGCACATTATAGATGAGCTTATTAATAAAGAATACACCATGTTAAATGACTTACTAATGTGTATTAATGTAAGAACAATGGTTTATAAATGATGAATTCCGTGTTTACTAATACTTCACTAATGCTTTACAGTGTGTAGTTATTATAAAGTGCTATATGTCTTTGTTTCTGTTGGTTTCAATGTGTTTTCACAAATAATGTCTGATCACTGATATTGATCCTTCAGAACACACACACACACACACACACACACACACACACACACAGACTGTCCTGAGATCAGCAGCATGTTATTGATCTGTGTTGACATGAATAGGTGTATGAATGTTGTGCTGACATTTGGATGATGTCTGTAGAAGGCTGACATTATGATGATCCACAATAACACAATGACAAAGTCCCTCTACTCATTTTAGGGAAAAGCTCATTGATTAGGACATAGTAATGTTGAGCTCCACATTTAAAACCTGAACACATCTGATTGGATTAGAAATGTTTTTTTCTCCATCATTTATTATTTATTCAGATTGAGGGGCTGCAGTTTGTCAAAGATCAGCTGTTCTTCTCTGGCCTCAGCTCTCAAGTCCAACCCATCCCATCTGAGAGAGCTGGAGCTGGGTAACAACTACCTGCAGGATTCAGGAGTGAAGCTGCTGTGTGATTTTCTGGAGAGTCCACACTGCAGACTGGAGGCTCTGAGGTCAGACACCATTTTTTCCTTCTGTGCTGAGATTAATATGATGTGAAAGTTGTGGTGACACTAAAGTGCAGACATAAGGCTGATATTATACTGATCCACACTGAGGATCTTAATGCTAAAGTCTCTTTTCTTCTTCAGTGGTTTAGTCCATTGACTGTGGCAGAGCAATGTTGAGCTCCACATTTAAAAGCTTAATATAACAAGAAACATCTCCACTGGATAATTCACTCTGAACCTCTTTGTTACGTCCCGGCTCGATGGGTAAAGAAAGCAACATAAAGTGGATGTTTTTGGTGAAAAGTTGTTTAATTGGAAAGTGAGAGTTTAACACAAATGTAGAACCACAGTAAAGGTGTTGTGAGGTCGCGTGGTGTGGGGACAGAGAGGACCCAAATGCAAAGTTCGGAGGGAAGGAGGTTTATTGAGGGAGAAAGGGGTAAAGGGACTGGAGTGGAGGAAAAGGTGGTTGTCGGGAAAGCACAGGCACGGGGAACCAAGGAGACAGGGGGCCAGGGAGCTAGGGAGCCGGGGAACACAGGGGCCGAGGAAGCGAGGAGAGGCGGGGTAACAGGGAGGACGCCGTGAGGGAAGTCCGAGGAGGAGTGGGCCAGTGGATGAGCCCAGCCGACTGAACGGAGGACGAGGTTGAGTGTACCTGGGAGGGAAAAAGGCAGAGATACAAGGTTAGGGAAGACAGCGGCAAGGCACGGGGTAAATGTGAAAAAACAAGAAACATGAAAGCCTGAACGTGGGGGTGGCACCGGGTATGGAGCAATGACGGTCAAGCGAAGATGGTGTGGAGAACCGGGGTTGAAATACAAGCAGTCATGAGGTGATTACTGGCAGGTGTGACAGGCTGACGAGGTGGCTGATGAGATGCAGGTGCAGGTAGTTGGCTGGGCTCAGGAGCAGAGGGAGAGAGAGCACACAAGGGAGAAAACACAGGGAGGCAGGCAGAGAACAGAAAACCAAGGAAAAAAGCAGAAAAACTGATAAAAAGGATGAAAAAACCAGGACACTCACCGTCAGCCGGGCTGCCACCACAACAAAAGGACCTTCTGGGTTCTGCTTAAACCATAAAAACAACGGAACAAAAAGAGGTCTCCACTAAGAGAGACAGTTACCAAGCTCCACAAAATAAAGTGGAACAAAAGAAGATCTCTCTTCAGCTCCAAATGGTTTTAAAAGGCAAAACACAAAGAGAGCAGCAGCCATCAGGTTCCTGGCACTTGCATCATCTTGTCACAAGATCTCTGACGTAATTGCTGACGTAATCTGCACTCTGCGCATGCGTTGGCGTCTGTAGCCACCTGTCGGAAGCTCCGTCTTGAACCGGACTCTTATCCAGTTTTAATCCACTTTTTTCGTTACATTTTTTATATCCTTTTATTTAACTTAACTTTATTTAAGTTGTACGTGGGTTAAGGATTTTAGTCATCCGACATGGATTTTAAGATAGATGACCGTAAAAACGCGATCAACGCTACTGATCGCAACAAAGCTCCGGTGACTATGCTAGCCGAGATAACTCTGCCCCATGAGGACTGCTCACTCCTTAAGAAAGCGAACAAGAAGATTGCTGACCTTATGGAAGACATCCGACGACTTTCAGAGGAACTCAAAGAGAAAGATTCCCTGCTGACTGGCTTTAT
>NW_025741902.1:0-1145 GCF_021292245.1 Micropterus dolomieu
CATAGGAATTACTTGATAGCATCGCTACCATGGCAATATATACAGTACATTTATTATTCACATATTCCCTTGCTACTTAACATGTGAGATGAATACACGTCTCCTTCAGCATCTATATTTTCTAGGCTTTGTGGCAATATGGCCTGTAATAGTCAACAAACATTGTACAGCAGTATAAAAAATAAAAAAGATTAACAGGGTTCCTATAAGCATTCTTAGAATATCCTCCAAATTACATCAATCAAAAAGTACATTGCAGTAAGTTTGTTTATCACTGTCAGTTACAGTGTCAGTTTCAACTCTTAAGGCCCCAGTAAACTGAGCGTGATGTTCAGCGTAAAGCACTGAATTGTGGGAGGAGTCATTTTAGATATACCTGGTTTGCTTGTCTCTGTCCCTGATTCAAATGAATGGGTTGTGCAAATCAGGCTCCTGCAAAGCTTAATGAATCTGGTATGTTGGAGCAGGGAAACATGAAAACTGAATGAATCAAATTCAGAAACTATGCTGGCTCCTTATTTAATTATTTTTTATATATTTTTTTTTAACAAACACACACACACGCTTACTGTTTTTATTTACTTATTTTATTTACTTATTTTATTTTAATTTCATATCTATCTATCTATAGATCTCTCTCTCTCTCTATCTATAGATCTCTCTCTCTCTCTCGATATCTAGATCTCGATATCTAGATCTAGATATCTAGAGATATCTAGAGAGAGATATCTAGATATCTAGAGAGAGATATCTAGATATCTAGAGAGAGATATCTAGATATCTAGAGAGAGATATCTAGATATCTAGAGAGAGATATCTAGATATCTCTAGAGAGAGATATCTAGAGATATCTAGAGAGAGATATCTAGATCTAGATATCGAGAGATATCTAGATCTATCTCTAGATATCTAGATCTCTATCTATCTCTAGAGAGAGAGAGAGATCTAGATCTATCTCTAGATATCTAGATCTCTATCTATCTCTAGAGAGAGAGAGAGATCTAGATCTATCTCTAGATATCTAGATCTCTATCTATCTCTAGAGAGAGAGAGAGAGATAGAGAGAGATAGAGAGAGATAGAGAGAGATAGAGAGAGAGAGAGAGATAGAGAGAGAGAGAGAGAGAGAGAGAGAGATCTCTCTCT
>NW_025741903.1:0-2270 GCF_021292245.1 Micropterus dolomieu
TCATCAGTGGAGACATCTTTTGGAGGTGGGCTCACTGGGCTTAGAAATTTAAGCAAAGCACCTTGAGAGGAAAGAAGAAAGGGTTGTATGGTAACCTATCTTTTCATATTTATTTATTTAGATGATTAGAGAGAACAAATTAACAAAGTTCACAACCACCAATGCTTTCATGAAACATCATACAACAACATATCGACCTAAACTAAACGTTGGGGAGCTGCATCTTTTAACTCCCCTCCAGCTCTCTCTGCTACCTGCCTGTGCTAATCCATCCTTTCACCCAGATTCTTTGTCTTTATAATAACAAACAGCTGTTTCATGTGCAGGATCGCTCATTTCACATTTCACATGTGTTTTCTTGATAAAACATGGTTTGGAGACCTGCGTCGGGTGACACAGCTGCTGTCAGCTCTTGTAGTGTTTGTCCCTGTCACCGATCAGTAACGTAGTATGAACCCCACAACGACTTTCGGACTCCCGTCAAATGACGGCAAATTGTCTAGTCTGCACGAGCCTTTAGTATAACTTGTACTCGGGTGATGTTTGTGTTTGTAAAGCAGCTGTCTGGTTGTTGGTCTGATGTTTGCTGTATGACACACTATCAATTTCCGAAAGGACTAATAAATATCTATCACCTATAAACGAGCACAGCTGATCTTAAACAACGCATCGATGAATCGTTGAAATAATATATAGAAACTTTGAATACTAAAATCATACATCGTTAGCTGCAGCCCTACAACTCACCATTACAACAGCTCTATGAAACCAATGTAAATATTTTACTGGGATTTAATTGCAGTAAACGGATCAAACTGATGCAGAAATAACAACAATATGATGCAGATTCGTTAAACATATGAATTCATGCTTTGTCAGGTCTGACAGCAAGTCAGCAGGACAACAACTTCTAAAAGGTTTGTTTTCTGAATGGAGTTTGGATCGATCAGGGCTATGCTACGCTAACTTGTTCACAGTAAAGTACAACGATAGCTGGAATAAAGTTACAGACACATATTTTCTGAACTCACCAGGTAGTTCAACTTCCTCGCTTTCTTTACTCCAAGTAATGCAGTGTTTTCTGTTTTTTATATAAATATGAAGTATTAGTCCAACAGAGCTCTGGGTGCCAACCGACGCTAACAACATTTACATTTATTCATTTATTTTAGCTTTTATCCAAAGCGACTTACAATTGCTATATATGTCAGAGGTCGCACGCCTCTGGAGCAACGAGAAGTGTCTTGCTCAGGGACACAATGGTGGATGGGTCACAGTGGGGGATTGAACCAAAGGCAAGTGTCTTAGCCACTGCTCCATCACCCCTTCTAACAACAACAGTGAAACCAGATGTGCACGGAAGCTAGCTGCTGAGAAGCTCCAGTGAAGATAAATCAATGTTGCCACCCGTAAAACTAAAGTGAAAAGGAAATTTAATAAAAGCTGTTTACTCCGAGCTCCTCCCACGGGTTAACAGCGTAGTTGTCAGAGTGTAATCCAAACCGACCGCGAGTGTTTATTTGTCCAAAAGCTGCAGCGCTGCTCTCTGCTCTGTCCTCAACTTCTCCAAGTGCAGCAACTCTCCGCCGGCCAGCGGCATTTCAATCCCCCGCTCTGCCCGGCCCTCTCCACACAACGCTCTGAAGCCATCGGTGATGTCAGGATGATCTCAACGCTGATAGGCTACAGCGACCTATCGTCAAGCGACTTTCTCGCTCGAGTTGAAAATGTTCAACTCACGCAAAGGCCTTCTCGTTGCCAGCAGCACCCTCTTCGCACCGCTCGTGGTGCTATGTGTCTTTGCATTGACTTTGTATGTAAACGCAGCGCCCACAACGCTCACTTCGCTTTTGGTCTGTAAGCACCTTTACAAAGTTACAATCTCCTTGTTTGTTTAACGTAATGTCTGCAGTCTGTAGATGAGGATGAATCAACTTCACCAGTTCATGGGTGCCACAAACAGGAGTCACCAAGTATTGTAGAAAGTCAGACCCACACAATGCTGAACCAGAACCAAAGACACTATCATAAAATACAGTCTGCATTATCATCTCTAATTCAGAATTCTTATCATTTCAAGTTTCAACTTACTCTTTTCTTAGCAAACATCTCATTTCCTCTAGCTCATGTTAACTGTGAATGAAATGTAATCTGCGTTCAATAAAGTAGTAGTCATACATGTGAAACAACAAACTTGGATTTGAACATTTTTCAGTTACCTAGCCAGGTAAAACTCCCAAATTCCAGAGTGAAAACAAATGGCGTGCTTA
>NW_025741904.1:0-947 GCF_021292245.1 Micropterus dolomieu
AACACCGGACCTTGCTCCGGGCGGACCACAGTCCAAACCACCCCGTTGAATTTTGGAGGGCGGGTTTTGAACTGTAGTCGAAACCCATGTATGGCAGTGCGCAGGACCCACGGAGAAATGTTTGTCAGGCTCCGCCAAGCCTCTGCAAAGTCTGCCAACGGAACCAGCCCCTCGGGGCTGGTGGTCGGTGTCTCGTGTGATCTTCTGGTGGACCCCTGAAGCCCCAGAACGGCAGGGGAGAGCCGCCGAAGATCCACGGTGAGTGAGTCTGAACGCCGCCTGACTGCAGACCCTCAGGGCAGGCAGTACGGCGTGGACTCAATGGTGGCAGGTGCGTCCTGAACGTGTAAACGGCGGGATAACATCACCCGTTGCCACGGCGGAGGGGACCTCGATCGGACTCCCCTACCCCGGTCTTCCCTGAGCTCCATCGGGACTGGATGACGGTCCTCAGATCGCGTCTCTCAGAAGGCTGAGGGTGAGAGTGCCGTCTGGCTGCCCCAGCTCCTCGGGGGGGCCCCCGAGAAGCGATACTCTGCTTCCTATCCTCTCCGTAGGAGCTCGTAGAGGGAAGGGACCTACGCCTGGCAGCCTCAGCTGCCTTGGGTCCAGACCGGCGAGGGAGGTACTGGCGGAACGCTTCGCCCTGTGTCTAACGCTCCATGGTTCTGCGAAGCTCCGCCAGATCTTCCTCAGAGGGACCCCCCCTCTGAACCATCTCCTGTAGCAGGTCGGCTTGGTAGGCTTGAAGCACCGCCATGATTAGCAAGCTCGCACCTGCCTGACCCGCTGCCATGTACGCCTTCCCCACGAGCGTAGATGTGGTGCGACATGGCTTGGAGGGTAACGCCGGCTTCTCCAGGGAGGACGCAAGTCGAGGGGAGAGATAGCTCGCAAGCGCATCCTCCACCCGAGGCATCCTCCCATAACCACGGTCCCTAACCCCC
>NW_025741904.1:967-28905 GCF_021292245.1 Micropterus dolomieu
CTCCGTCCTTCTTGGGGACTATGAAGTACCGGCTGTAGAACCGGCGTCTCTGTCTGGGGGGGAGACATGTTCCACGGCCCCTTTCCTCAGCAGAGTACGAACTTCCTGTCCCAACACCGGACCTTTGACCACAGTCCAAACCACCCCGTTGAATTTTGGAGGGCGGGTTTTGAACTGTAATCGAAACCCATGTATGGCAGTGCGCAGGACCCACGGAGAAATGTTCGTCAGGCTCCGCTAAGCCTCTGCAAAGTCTGCCAACGGAACCAGCACCTCGGGGCTGGTGGTTTCTCGTGTGATCTTCTGGTGGACCCCTGAAGCCCCAGAACGGCAGGGGAGAGCCGCCGAAGATCCACGGTGAGTGAGTCTGAACGCCGCCTGACTGCAGAACCTCGGGGCAGGCAGTACGGCGTGGACTCGATGGTGGCAGGTGCGTCTTGAATGTGTAAACGGCGGGATAACATCACCCGTTGCCACGGCGGAGGGGACCTCGATCGGCCTCCGGGGGGGTTGGGTGGGGTGCGGGGGGTTGAGAAAGACTCAAGTAGCAGGTCGGCTTGGTAGGCTTGAAGCACCGCCATGGTGTGCAAGCTCGCACCTGCCTGGCCCACTGCCATGTACGCCTTCCCCACGAGTGTAGATGTGGTGCGACATGGCTTGGAGGGTAACGCCGGCTTCTCCAGGGAGGATGCAAGTCGAGGGGAGAGATAGCTCGCAAGCGCATACTCCACCCGAGGCAACCTCCCATAACCACGGTCCCTAACCCCCATCACATTACTGTAATTCAGTGATAGGGGTGTGGAAAGCCATGTAGAGAAGGGTCTGCCCCATGATTACTCACTTCATCATGTAAATCAAGAAAGAATGGCAGAGACTGGCGTGGAGGTGGCGCGTGGTGCTTAAGAAACCTTTCATCAAGCTTACCACTAGCCTGTGGTGTCTGCTCCTCCTGTGGCCAGTTGATGTTGAGCTTAGCCACGGCTCTAGTCACCACCTCCAGCAGCACGTTATAGTTGGGCGCTGCCAGATGACGCCGCCCCGACACCCGGAAGTCATCGTCCACTACACTGAGCACGTCCGCCTCCTCGGATTGCTGCAGCGTCTCCGGATCCAGCGGGAGAAGCCGAGAACGGGCTCCCGAACGAGGAAAGGAAGCGTCGGAGCCAGCGGACGAATGTCGGGAAAAAGCCTCAGCCGTCCCGAAATCCTCCGACAGATCACGCTGTGAACCCCCATGAGTGAAACCGCCGCAGGGCCCGCACCACGGGGAGAACACATCCGGCCATCCTCGGAAAAGAGAGCCATGCTGTACCTCAGTACCCGCACGGAAAAGGCTTCGCAACGGGTGCAGGCAAGCCCCCTCGAGAGCTGCCCGGGCGTGCTCCATCCCCAAACATGATACACACATCTCATGAGAATCTCCATCCGTGATGTACTGAGGGCAAGAAAAAACACACCTTCTGTACATCTGGTTGCCGGACATGCTGGTAGACTTCTTCTTCAGGTAAGACACACTGCTTGTAGGACTGGAGCTTTCTTCAAACAACATACAGAGTGCCTGCTGAATAGAAAAAAGCTAGTGATGAGTGTGTACAGGTGTGCTTTATACTCCTCCGGTTATTCCGTCACACCTTACTGTTCTAGCAACAAGCCAATAGGATTGGAGTGATTTCATTCACGTTCAAACCTGCTACGCCTAGAGGCATTCCCATAGTGTCGTAACCGACGCAGTTCGAGTTCCCTCGAAAGGGAAAATGTTTAATGTCAGGCGTCTTATGTCACATACATAAAATGCCTTTCCAATGGTTGACCATTCCACATGGCATAATGGACATATATGACCATTGGAAAGTTCCACAAAATGACTCATTTTGTGGAACTTTCCAATGCAACTGTGTATCACTTAGAAATGTGAGGCCAAGGGACATGATATTGTGTCATCATCTGACTCTGTGTTCTCTTTGTGTCCTTTTAGAGCCAGGCTTTGTATGGTTTATGTAGCCTAATTTTAATTGGACTAGCCGCCAATGGAGAAAAGCAGGCAAGTGACAATGGAAACAGGTGAGCTGATGTAGTGCCCTCTGGGTAATGCAGTTTATTTAGGGCCATGGACGGCCCAGATAACCAGGGCCCCGACAAAACGTAGCAAAATGTGTATTTAAGCGAAAACCATGTCGTCTCATCCACCAAACGAGAGAAAACATACCTCAAAGCCTGTTGCGCACTGTTTCGAGGAAACATGTCATTTAACCTGGAAACCATAGGAAACAGGTACGAACGTTTTTGAGATTGAACATGTTCCTTATATGGAGAGGGCAGAAAAGAGGAATGTGCAACAAAACGTCACGGTACACTTAAGAATAAAATGCCTGTACTGCATACCAGTAATGTACCAACAGGGCTTATGCCTGGTCTTAAGGTAAGTAGGTCTTAGCTCAGCATTCTAAGTCCGACCTAATAGTTACGACAGTTGCGCCATCCAGGCTTAAGTCCTCTTCTCGCTAAGACCGGGTGTAAATTTTTCGCCGAGTCAGTAGCAGGCGTAAAGTCAAAATCTAGGCAAGTATCTATCGTAACGACTTGAACAGCAGTAAAGACATGGCGCGCCTTATACACAGACTACAATGAGCAGACTTTGTGGACGGGAGAGAGGTATTAGGGACAGAAGCAATCCATTGGACATTTACAATGATGAGGAGCTGATTGAGAGGTTTCGATTCTGTCTGTGAGATATATATGAACTTGTTGAAGAGCTGTCACCCAACTTACAGTTTGTGTCGGACCACAACGCAGCATTGACATCCACATTAAGGTCCTTGCACACTGAGTCCGAAATTTTCGTATAAGTTTTTTTGTATCCGTCATCCTAATAATTCGTCACGCACAGAAACCTTGCACGCTGAGTCTGATACATTTTAATTAATCCGTTGCAAATAAATACACAAAACAATACAATATTGAGTCTTCAAGCAGTGAGGACGACTTTGTTGTAGTCTCTTTTAAAAAAGGGAAAAATAAATAGGAGATTTTGGGTCCATCCAAATCTGAGATTGCGTAAAGAACAAGGAGCTGCGGGATTATCCCGATCGATTCAAAGTGTACTTCAGGATGTCAATGGGTCAGTTTGATGCTTTGCTAGCGATATTAGAGCCACAAATTTCAGCAAACCAATTGATTCTGAACAGAGAGTGGCAGTATGTCTTAGGTAACACACACACACACACACAAACACACACACACACACACAGACACACTAAACTGGAAACATCGGAAAAGTGCATGCCAGGCACTGAAACCAGCATATAATAATTTACAGCAGACAAAACCATTATTTTGTGTGCTATAATAATATTTGTATAATTGTAGATATCTGAGCACTGGGACTCATTCACCACCATAGCCAGCAGTTTTAGGTTGGGCATCAGCACTTTTGGGATGATTGGAGGACACCTATATGCCTGTCAAGAGCGCGCCACATCTCAGAAAATCCGTTCCGCATTCTGACCCAAAGATTCATGGTTTACTAAAGGCCAATGGAGGTGAACCCTGACCTGGCAGACAGCATCGTCAAGACAACCTGCACCTTATGCAACTACCTGCGCCATGAAGTAGTGGGACAAGCCAGCCAGGATGACAGCTTTGACTTTGAGGATGCTGGCAACACATGTCTACAGAAGTTTCAGAGGCCAAGGGTTAACTGGGCATCTGATGAGGCTCTACACATTAGAGACACATTAAAGAGGTGGTATTATGCTTATTTTCAGGTTCAAAATCTTAATTAGGGGTTGTACCAGAACAGGTTTACATGGTTTAGTTTTTAACACCATATTTTTCTCATACTGCACATTGCTGCAGCTCCTCTTTTCACCCTATGTGTTGTACGCTCCACTCTTGAGCTACAGATTGATCTTTGTTGAGAGTTGCACATGCACAGTTCCCAGGTAAGGACTACTAGCCAATCAGAAGCGGAGAAGAGCGGGTCGTACGAAACAAGGTAGTGTGATCCAAATCAAAGCCGCTTCAGACTGCTACCGTAACTTAGCAGATGGTATAAGTTACTCACAAGTCCACAACCACACAACATCATTGTTCCACATATTACCATAAAGCACTACAAAAATCATCATATTTCAACTCAATTTTACATAAAAATTGGCCAAACAATTTGAATGTTTGCTCTGTAGCTTTCACATCAGGTGTAACGTTAGCATTAAAGTTATAAGTTTAGCTGTGTTAGCCAACGTTTACAACAACTATGCACTTGAACAGTCTGTGAAGTTACATTGCTGTGTTTATTTTAAATATAATACTTACAGGTTGTGATTATGAATTTCCAGTTGCATCGTCTTTTAGGACTAAATGGTGAACTGTTGCCGGTGTTCTGACGATCTATGCTGCCTTGCCGAAAAATGCTACCATAGCGTAAATCGATAAACTCGTCTCTACTTGGCCCTGCTCCGTTTTCCATTGCAGATAGTACCCAGAGATAGTACGCAGCTTGTCATCATAGCGACGCCACACACAACAATGACGTAATGTTCAATGCGACACACACGAGCGATCCACACAGCTTTCTCTTTTTTAAGTTAAAACGTTTCAATATTACTCAGAATGTAAAGACAGATAAGCGGTATGAAAACCTTCCAGCTGTGTTTTCCTCTGCCGTTGCTGCTGCAGCGGTCTGTGTGACGGCGGGAGCAGAGGGCTCTGTGAGCAGGTGGCTGGCCCGCTCAGACTAGCTTGGTTTGAGAGTGTGCCTGACCCTGCTAGCCGCTTGGCAAGCTCTATGACGCGTTTTCATTGTGACGTCACAGTGAAGGAAGGGAAACAGCTGGACTACAAACGAGCTGTTTTCAAGCAGTTCAGAGCAGAGCTTTCTGTGGGAGATGGGAACTCCCTTTGGGCTGGACTTTGGGCTTTTTCACTTTGCAAACCTATTACATGCGAAAAAAAGAGATATAACTCAATAAAGGAGAGGGGAAAAGCCAAAAAGCATAATAAGAAGAAGCTGCCTTATTGTTTAGTTCGCGCATGCAGTGCTTGCACCTTCTTGACACATGCCAATTAAACTCTTGTCTACTGCCTGCCCTTCAGGTTCAGGTGGGTTTACTGAAATTGCTGGTCTTCTCCAGACAAATATGTAAACATTTACAATGTAGTTATTAAGTTATTAGCTATATTAGCTATATCTTGTAATACCAAGTAAAAACCAATATACAATCAGTTAACATTATTACTACCACTACTTTTATTATTATTGTTATTATTATTATTTATATTATTACAACACTGAACCCCAAATTGTTATACACATTATACTATGAAGCCATGTTGTATAGTTTATACATTGTTATATTTTGTACATAGTGTTATATACATACAAAATTCATATATCATACATAGAAAGAAAAACAACAAAATACCAATTAATGACTCATTTCTTGTTTATTTTGCATTCAAAAGAACTTTCTGCCCAGAAGATTAGAAACTGAATTCACAGAAAACCACCTGTGTCCCATCATGCACATCTGCGAATCCAATCACCACCACATACATAAGATCGCCCTAACTCTCTCTCACTGTCTCAGTTCTCTAAACCCTCAGTTCTCTAAATGTTCCCACGCAACGTTAGCACTTCGATTCCACAGCAATCAACATTTGTTGCTTACCTCGCCATGGACAAACTCATCCTCATCACCTCGGAAGACGAGCTATTCCTCTTCCGATCCGCAGTTCCCGAACCTACCCCATCCGTTGCCTCACCCACTCCATCAAACTGCTAACAAGGCCCAGCTCTTTCGGCTCCACACTGCCTCAGTCTCAGCTACACGTAGCTACCCACTTCCGGCTTCTCCGACCAGCACCGCGCAGCCACAGCACGCCAATGATGTCACGACGTTGGCTCCTCCCACCGTACGGCTGCCCGCTCCTGGCTTCACTCAGAGCTACTGCTAGCCAGGGTGCCACACAACACGGGCCAACACAATTTCCTCCTTTTCTTTCCCTGCAATACAACCCTTCCCTTCCCCCTTCCCTTCCCCCATACCCCAATGTGTTTTCTGTTTCCACAGATAACCCAGGCTTCCACATACCGCCCGCCTTACCCGCGGCCACCGGCCCCCTCACACTGGCTTCCGCTAACCCCCCATTTCACCCCCCCCTCGGCCAGGCGCCCCTCACCGGTCTCACCTTCACTCAGGCAATAGGTTCCTATCAGGTGCTTACATTAACTTGCTCTCCTATTCCTGCCATCCACAGGTCCTGCCGCCGGGCCGAGGGAGCTCTCCTCACCGCGAGGTTTAGCCCAGCTCGTTTAACCAGTCCCTTCTCACTCTAGACCCGTCGAGTTCGCATTCGCCTTTTCCCTCTATCGTGACACAATTTGTTTAGTTTTCCCCCATCGCAGGGCAGAGCTGGACGATTATCTTTCCATCATCCTGGACTTGGTATTGCGGTTCGGTGGGATCCATTTTGCTTCCCAAGCGGCCGGCCGCCTTCACCAGTTTAACCTAGGCATGTAGTGGGGAGCCATAGACACCAAACTCTACTGCAGGGTTTTTGCTGCTCGCTCCTCTCTTGCTTGTACCATGTGCGGAGCCCCATCACACCCAGCGTCCAGCTGCGTTATCGCCGCTCCTGTTCCCCCGCCCCCAATTACAACCCCCCCTCCGTCCCTAGGCCCAGTTCAGCCGCTCCCCCACCTCCCCTCATTCCTAAACTTTTTGACAACCAGCAGACCAGTAGGCCTGCACCAGCTCTTGGTCCTCCCCCTCGCAGTTTGGACAAACGAGGCAGGCCCGTGCTCTTCCAGGGTGGCCGCATGGTGTGCAATAACTTCAAAGACTTGGGTTGCATCATGTGAGGCTGCCGTTTTCTCCACACTTGCTCCCTCTGCGGTGGTGCATGTGCCCGTCATGGCTTCCCTCACAACCCCACCAAGCCCAGTTTATGACTAAGGCAATTTCTGAAAACACCCATACCCGCCCTTGACCTCGCATTGGCGAACCACCCTGACCGCCAGTTTGTCAACTTCCTCATCAACGGTTTCACTTGCGGTTTCCACCCAAGCATCGAGGTTTTTCCCGACCATTCCTTCTCTTGCCACAACCTCCAGTCCACCTTAGCCAAACCCGACATCATGGACGAGCTCCTAGCCAAGGAGGTGTCAGATGGGTTCATGATCGGACCCTTCACCAATTCTCCCTTCCCTGTCCACCGGATTAGCCCCATCGGCATTGCGACCCGCGAGTACTCCGGCAAAAAGAGACTCATCATAGATCTATCTTCCCCCAACGGCGCCTCCACACCTAGCCTCAACAGCCTCAACAGCTTAATTACCAGCCAGGATTTTTCCATCCACTACGCTACCATCGCTCAGGCCATCAACCTTATTTGCCTCGCCGGCCCCGGTGCATGGTTAACCAAGGCCGACATAACCAGCGCCTTCAAGATCTTGCCCATACACCCTGATTTCTGGCATTTGTTTGGCGTCTTTTGGAAAGGCTCCTTATACTTCTCCGTCCGTCTCACTTTTGGGTGCAAAAGCAGCCCAAGATCTTCGACTCACTTTCCAAAGCTTTGTGTTGGATCTTGCTCAATAACCACCGACTCCGTATGTCATCCGTCTCTTGGACGACTTCCTCACAGTCTTGCCCTCCTCTCGTCCTCCAGCGCACGGCCTTACCACACTGAAATATGCCTTCCTCTAGCTCGGAGCATTGTAGCCTAAATTGTTATCATTAATTACTAGAGCGATGGTGGTCTACGTTGTCATCATTTAAAGCGTTATTTTATAGTGTAAAGTTAGGATCATAGTGTTAAAACTCTATAGTTCTGAGTGTGTGTGCTCCTTTCTGTATCTAACTGCCCAGGCTCAGCAGTAGCACATAGGTGTGTGTGTGTGTGTGTGTGAGCAAGCATGTGTGCTTTGGGAGCAGAGGGGGGGGCACAGCAAGGCAGCATCAAAAAACACCTGCAAAGGAAAGATTTTGAAAATTGTATTACAAAACATACATCAATATAGTCCATCACAGTAAGAATGTCCTGTTTCTAGCACGGAGCACAAACAACACCAGTTTATTCCACAAAAGTCAGGTTATGGATGAAATAGCATGATCAAGCGGAGGGCATGCAAAGGACACAGAGAGGAGGAGCAGGCAGTCTGGGATTTTCCCACCAAATGCTTAGGCACGTGAAAATCTTGGCCTTTCTCAGACCCAGGTGCAGTAGGAAAGAGAGCCAAGAGATGATGTGAAGCCAAGAAACAGAGCTATAAAAGGAGGTCCAAAAGGAGGTTAAAGTCAGTCGTTACATGGTTTTCATGTCGACTCGGGTCTCTGTTCTGGTAACAGAAGGGGGCTCTATTTTGCACCGATCTCTGACACACTCCAGTGGAACTTTTGTATTGTAATTGGTGTCTGTTTTTGTTGATAATAAAAATGTTGGTAAAAGTTCAAGCTTTCTTATCTGGCCCAAGTCTTGTATTTTTACACGACATTACCCCCTTTTCCCGGAGAAAACCACATGACCCATCACGTCTCTCGAGTTCCTCGGCATCACCCTGGACTCCATATCCCTCCAAGCCTCCCTTCCTACCGAAAAACTCCTACGCATATCTCTGTTAATCTCCAAGTACCTCCTTGCCACCAGATGCACAAAGCGCCAGCTCCTCTCACTTCTTGGTCACCTCAACTTTGCTATTCGCATCATTCCACAGGGTCGTTCCTTCCTCTCCCACCTGCTTTCGGTATCTGCAGCAGTTCCATCCCTTCACGGCTTCGTCACCATTGACAACGCTTGCAAAATGGAGCTCAGATTGTGGAGGGACTTCCTGTCGTCATGGAATGGCATCTCTTTCTTTTACGATGCCCACATCACCCACCCAGAGGACATCGACCTCTACACGGATGCTGATCCATCCACCGGATTCGGCGGCCATTATGGCTCCTGGTGGTTTGCCTCAGTGTGGCCACCAGAGGTATTTTCCCTCCCCCCCCCTTCAGCCCTCTTCGAACTGTACTCTATCGTGGTCGCGGCCATTCTTTGGTGGCAAGAGTGGTCCCAAAAAGTCATCCTCATACACTCTGACAACCAATCCAGTCAACATTATAAACAAAGGGCGTTCCCAATCTCTCGACATCATGAAGTTCATCCACAGACTAACCTTGGTATCAGCCCAGTACCAATTCATCATCCACGCTGCCCACATCCTAGGCTGACAAAACTCCATTGCTGACTCTCTCTCTCATTTCTCTTTCCAGAAATTCAAATGCTCGGCGCCAAACTCCGACTCCCATCCAACACCGGTCCCTCAGTTTTCAGCCACGATCTTCAACTGAATCCCCAGCTTCTCCACTTGGTCTCTGCTTCACGACTATCAATCATAAACAGCCTCGCCCCCAAAACACTCTCATCATACTATTCAGGATGGTGCAGTTTCAAAACCTTCCATACCTTGTACAGTCTGCAGTTCCCCTCTTTAGACATCATATCCCTAACCAGTTACATTTCCCACGCCCACTCGGTACTCAAGATCAGCACATCCACCATCCGAGTATACCTAAGTGGGATCAACTTCTTCATCAAACTCCTCTCAGGAGCTCCAGCTCCTTCCATCTTTCACCCCCACATCCACATGTTGATGAAAGGCTTGAGGAAAACAGAACCTCGTAACACCCCTAAATGCTTGCCTTTGATGTCAGAACTCCTCACCCACTGCATCCTGACCCTTCAGGCCGGGTATCTATCTCCCTTGACCGATTCTACCCTTGAAGCTATGTTCCTCCTTGCTTTCTTCGGCTTCCTACGATGCTCAGAATTCACCACCACCTCCTCTACCTATGACCCTTCCCAGCATGCAAGCCTATCCCACATTGCTGTTCACTCCACAGACTCACTCAGGTTCAATCTCAAAAGGAGCAAAACAGACCAGTTCGGCCTTTCTCATTCCATATTCATTTTCCGCTTAAACTCCTACCTAAGCCCTTTCGAACCGATCCTAAACTACATCAGTTCTGGTTCCATCACCATCTCTTTCTAGTCCTCTCCAAGTTTGGCATTTCTCTGGAGATATACTCCGGACACTCCTTCCGCATCGGAGCTGCTTCCTCCGCTTCAAGCCAAGGCATTCCGGACCACACCATAAAAATCCTCGGCCGATGGTCCTCCCACGCATACCTCAGTTACAATCTGTCAACGATCTCCGCGACATCCAACGAGCCCATTGCAGCCTAGCACAATAACTTGGGGGGACGATCCATCAGCTGCTCCACAAGCGAGCCTCTACAGAGACGAGTCCCCATCCTGAGTCTCGACCCCAGGGTTCTCAGTAGCACTATACGACCCTCTCTCATCCACCTTCCCTCGACCCCTTTCATCCCTTCCCTCTTGACCCCTCCTCGTAAACATGATCATATAAATCACCTCTAACTTGGCGTGATCCTGTTAGTGAACTGTATATAAAAAATAACATCAACAATAAGTTAAACTAGAATTTTACATTAATAACCTCTTAAGCCCTATTTACACTGGAATAATACATTGGTAATAATAATTACATTGAAACTGATGATCATAAATGGTTGTGAAAAGATTCTTTATAACTATTAACATTTAAACAAGTAGCCTAGAACAACTATAAATCACAGAGAATGGTAAATTGGATATTGGGAAAACTGCTGATAAGAAACCCCTCCAAAGGAAACATTATGGATCAGTTCCTGCATTTTTATTTTTAAATGGGACAGTTTCTCTGGGGCAAGTCTCCTCATGGAGGGAGCCAAGCTGGAGAGAAAGGTTGACAACTCATCTGTTTGCAGGTCCTGCCAGGCCTGACGCTGCTGTCACTCTGCCTCTCTCTCCTTCTCTTTCATTTCATTCCTTGCTTCTCTCCACAGACATTACCTCGCTAGGGTGTCCTCACTCTCTGCCTGCATCTTTCTATGTTTGGCACTGCGGCTACCAGGAGTTGTGCTGCCCTCGCTCTCTGACTCCACCACTACACTGTTGTTCTCCTTCTTTGCTTGCATCCTCTCATTTTCCCCTATTCCATTCTCCTCCTCATCCATCTGGATATTACCATCTGACCTGTTGAAAGTAGGCTATCTGAGTAATGAAATGATACATTGCACTCTGCACACGTCAACTTTCTGTGGTGCATTTCTGAACAAGCCAACATTACCTTCTCCTTGCCAAGGAATTTTGCAAGAACAACATTGTGTCCATATGGATCCACTTCTTCTTCTTGCTGGCCCCCTGTCCACTTCTGCCCTGTCCCTCTTTCCTGTAGCGGACGTATGTGTCCCGCAGGTTGCGCCACATCTTCTTCACTGCTTCAATTACCATCATACAAAAGTATCCTGAGTCCTCAAGCGCAGGTAAAATCTTTTCTGCAGTGTCTGTGCCGCTATCCATAGGGCTGATATAGTGCGGTAACTAGATCACTGAAAACTATATAAATAGTCTAGGCCTATATAACAAAACTTGCCAAAAGTGACATGACATTTAGGTTTTACAGTCATCATTAACTATGGCTATTTTTTCTAGGTTTCATTGTCTTCATGGGGAGATGCAGATGCCCCCTGAGTGAGTCTACAGCATAATAGCAACTTGCGCTGTTCTCCACAACATCTGTGTCACCAAGAGGATCCCTCTCCCTAGGCAACACCATCAGCTGGTGCCAGAGGAAGGTGTCGACCCTGTGGACCTTGCAGGGCATGAAGATGTCGGTGGACGACTAGTCCGTACACACGTTAGTAATGCTTTATAGATGTTAACTATTGCTTCACCTAAAATAATTCTGCTATCTGCGGTTTTAAACCATATAAAACAAGCCGCAAATAAAGTCCATAGGTCTATAATAAACATTTTTTATTTACATATAATTGTCATTGATTCATTGGACACAATTTGTCATTAGGCTTATTTACAGATTTACAAAAGACCACCCATCCTCTTCAGAAATAAGATTACCTGTTTTTCTCTTGTTGGAGCAACTGTATTTCTAACAATATTTTTTGTTTTTCAAGTTCCAGCTTTTCCTGCTCGGTCTGTAATTTCTTGTTTCAGCCTCCACTCTAGCAATGTCTTTCTCAAGAAGTGTCTGCTGCAGATCATCCAACCTCCTCCTCTGTTTCACTGGTGGTACACCGAGTGACTGGGGCCTCCATCGAGTCTGAAAATATAGAGAATCTGTCATAGGCCTACTGTTGTTATCTGAGAACTACTAAAAGTGTTATTGTAGGCTACTCTAATATATGGGCTACACACCTGGTCGACATCCATCTCTGGAGAGACAATAGTTTCTTCAAGGCCACTTCTTCTCTCCAAAGATACCCAAAATTATGGCACTGTGCACTGAAGGATTTGGGGAAGGACACCTGCCGGTTGGGTGGGTTTTTTTTAAGACAAATCTTTTTTGGCTTTGCTCAGGATTAGTTTCACCGGCGACATTCTGTTTATGGACTCACCATCGGACATCACTATAAAACAAATAGTAACTGATGTGAAAGAAACAGGCTAATGTCCATCAAAAGAAAGCAATGCTCGTTTCATCAAAAGCATACTGTTAATATATCAGAATTAATCAAGTGATCATCTGACTTAGATCTTACAGTATGTAGTCTTCATTTGCTCTGCAGAGACTAAATACTCTTTAAATGCACCGTTAATGGAAAGTGAAAGTATTTCACATGCGAGCTTGTGAAAGAGCGATGCAGGGTGCTTTCCAGCAGGCCACCAGTGCCATGGTGTGCCCTCAATGGATTTCAGTTGTGTTAGTAGAACAATAAAGCCTTAAACTATAAAGATTTGCCTGATTTTCTAAATTTTTGCATCTGCCCAGCTCTGTGACTGTGACAAGTGCCAGGGCTGATCTGTGTAACTGCACACACAGCCTGGATGACATGACAACTCATTTCGGTTAATGAAGCCTAATGCAGATTACAGACTAGTTAAGATATGAAGGTATGAATGGAAAATGTAGCGATCAGACTCTTGAGCTCAAATTCATCCTTAGCACTGCTCCACTGAATATAGTTTATTTCTATTTACAATTTTTATGATTTATTTTATATGTATATTGTCTGCTTCTTAGCAGAAGGGAGTTACAAACTCAATTTCACTATATAACCTGTTATACTGTGACAAAATAAATCTACCTACCTAACATTACCTAAATGCACCGCACCATCAACTCTCTGATTACTTTTGTTCCAAAGTTTTATCACATTAAATGCTAACACTCTAATACTTTTTGATTTCAGTGCAGGACTCTTTAAAAACTGTGTTAACCATGTATTACATTACACTAATGTTTTTTGAGCATCATTAGCACAGCTTGTCTTGCACAGCCATTTAACTAGCTAATTAGCTAGTTAAATGGCTAAGCTAATGACCTAATGTAATGTACAGATACCTGCTAATTATTGCTAACATTATGTTAATAAAATGCTAGGATTTAACTTACCAACTGGAGTACATGCTTCTTGGGAGTTCTGTTAACACAATTAACTGCACAGTAAGACATCACCCGTCTGGTATTTGCATGAAAAATCTCCAAAAGGCACAACAGGGATTTAGCCAAGTTCCGTGAGGCTGCCTTGAAACGAACACTTCTATGAGTGATTAGTTGGATTTGGTGGGTGGGCCAAAACACATTGATTGACAGGTTGGGCTCGCAAAGGAAAGGCAATGGCAATTAAAGCTGCAAGCAGCGTTGGGCGGGCCCTTGCACGTGTAGCTTGTCGGTGTGTGAGGCGGCCATGTTGCATATTCTGGATCTCTGCCGGTGCGGCTGTGAATTTGCTACGTGCTTCGGACGCTGCATGAAGGTGTTTTACGTCACTTCCTGTGTCCCCTTTGTGGCGCTACATAGCACTTGGCGCCTATGAATATAAACTAATATTGGCGTGTAGATGTGTTCGGGGTGGGACAGTTATCAAGCACGTAAAAGTTTTGTTCAGATTTGAGCATGTACACTAAAGTTATAACAACTTCCTGTGTCATGGCGAAGAGTTGATCTTTGATGCCACGGACACGACCATTGACAAAAACTCACAGATAGCACAACTTTTCATCGTCAATGCCTTTAGAAGGCACAGCAGAAAGTTGAAACCGATCTGACTTAATCCCTAGGAGGAGTTTGTTAAAGTACGGAGTGGGTTAATCATCCGAAAATGGCCGACTTCCTGTTGGTTTTAGGGCATCACTCCAAGAGGCTTTTTGGTACGTCTGGACAAGATACACGTACCACAGAAAATGTGTAAATCATCCAAAAATGGCCGTAAAATTCAAAATGGCCGACTTCCTGTTGAGTTTAGGGTATGGGTTCTAGAGGCTTTTTTGTGCATCTTGATATGATACATGTCCCCTGAACATTTCGTGCATGTAGGTTGAACGTGGACGAGGGGCAAATTTATTCCAATTTTCTACGTGGTACTAGCGAGTCATTTTGCCACGCCCATGCGCGAAACCCATAAAATCCGAAATTTTTCACCACTTCTGACATGTGTGCAAAGTTTGGTGAGTTTTTGAGTATCTTTAGGCCCCCAAAATTGAGCTTTGCAGAAAAAATTAAAAAGATTTTTACAGTTTCAATAGGGACCTCACACGGTTCGTGCTCGGGCCCTAAAAAATCCTTACAGTTTCAATAGGGACCTCACACAGTTCGTGCTCAGACCCTAACTAGTATACCCTCTGTGACCTTCTGTGACAGCCTCTCCTCTACATTCTTGCATTGTGCATAAAAGAATAGACAGGGAAGCAGGTGTGGCAAGACCAGCAGCACAGAACTATTGCAACTACGCCACCTAGGGGAATTTTGCCCACAGTAAATTCTACACCAAATGTCAAGGAGACTACAGGGCAATAGAGGGTTTTCATTCAAAAAAATACGGAATCATTATTTAACTAATCATAAGAAAATACACAATTCTAAAATGCCACACACCAGAAAATACTGTTTAAAAATTAGAACTCTGGCAGGAAATGGGAAAAGGGAGCAGAAAATTCTATTATCTAACCACCCGTGACACTACACATCAACAAAAAAAAGTGACTCGTGAAGAAATATCACCACCAGGGACTGGACTGCCGCCTTGACAACAAGAAGGGAGGAGGATCAATAAAAACCAGCAATGGGTGCTAGGGAAAAACACCCCTGGCCATACAGGTGTTTTGGCTGTAGGGACTTTTGATCTCTGTACCTCTTAAGCCCATTTGAAAATCTAAAATAAACCAACTCAAAGACAGTTTTAGATTTTCATCTTTAATATATATTTACATAACAACGTTCTTATCACTACCGGCCTGTGCAACTTCTCAGCCATGGCAGGGACGGCAGGGCAAGACCAGAGACAAAGTAAAGTGGAAACGGAACAGACATTTAACCCTTGTGCTTTGCTGACATTGGCTTTACTTCCTCATTGTTTGGAGTCCTGCAGACCCCAGTGCTTTATGAATTCTGAAAATAAGTAAATATTAACCCAATTTTTTTCTTTGCTTCTGACCCAATTAAAACCCAATTTGTCTTTATCTAAGGACAAGACTGACTGTTTAGGCTAAGAGTCTTAATGTTTCAAAAATGTGTGTAAAAAGTGTAACACAGTGTTGTTGATATCTGCCGTACCATCCCCTGCTGCATTAGGGATGTTGACCTCTGACCTTCCAAGAGGATGACAACACAGATTGGACCCAACTACCCAGCAACTGGACGAAACACTGAACATGCATCTTTCTAGCACAGCCATTCAACTTAGCCATAATGAAGACACTCACCTGAGCACCGATGTGAAGAAGATCACGTATAATCTAGCTGGATAACAAGACGTAAAATACGTTTTGCAAATAGTGTTCAATATATAGCATTATGAAAAGTAGGTCTGGACTAAGGAACTGAACTAGCTACAAAAACAAATCATGGTATTCGGAGGAGAAAGATATGAATGTAACTTTATTGAACAGATTCAGGCCAGCTGTTAACAATGGTGTTCATTTTTCTAAACAAAAGACCAACGTTGAAAACAGAGAAACATTTACACACACTGTTAGGTAGCAAGAGGGCGCCTCCGACGGCCACCTCCGGATTACGCTCCGCAGTGCTTTTTGTGTTTTTGTTAATTAACGCTGTTTTCTGCCGTCCCTCTCTGGTAACCTTTACCAGAGAAGAGCTCTTAAACATTGGACTTTCAACTGCTCATACTATTCCACCACTCTTTATTGACCCTGGAACTTTCCCGGAGTTATTAGTTGGAGGAGCAGCAGCTCTGTTTGGGATCCTCCGGAAACGTTGCAGAGTCACACCTCTCCCCCACTCCAACACCATCTTCAAACAGTCACCTTCCCCCTCTGAGCTCTCACCTGCATTCAAGATCTGTGAAGTGGACGTGAGCCACCTCTTCCAAAGGCAGAAGATCAGGAAGGCTCCTGGACCTGACTGTGTCTCACCATCGTGCCTGAAAATCTGTGCAGACCAGCTGGCCCCCAGCTTCACTCAGATCTTCAACAGATCACTGGAGCTGTGTGAAGTTCCCTCTTGCTTCAAACGCTCCACAGTCATCCCGGTCCCAAAAAAACCCTCCATCTCTGGACTAAATGACTACTACTACTACTGACATCTGTAGTCACGAAGTCCTTTGAAAGACTGGTGTTGGCCCACCTGAAGGACATTACAGGCCCCCTGCTGGACCCCCTGCAGTTTGCCTACAGGGCTAACAGCAACGGCGTCACTTTGTGTTGAAAAGAGGTGGTGATATCAGGTTTGAGAATAGGGGTGTGATGAAAGACTCTGGTCATGAGAACAAGAGCAGAAGATATTATAACACTATTTATTGGAAATATTCGATGATGAAATATGAGTGGGGGGTGTGGGGGTCCTCCCCCAGAAGATTTTAAGCATTAAACTCTTAATTTCCTGCATTCTGGAGACATTTTCTGCACCAATTTATGTAGTAAATGTCTTTATTTATATGAATGGCAGCACAAAATTCACGTAGCAGGTGACAATTCAAAATATAACAATAAAATGGAATATAAGGCATTAATCAGATTTTTTGTGTCAGGATTCGTGGGTGAGCGCTGAGGAGGTGAGAGCCCAAATGCAAGACACTGAGAGAGCAGATGCAGTTCAGGGATTTTAATACCAACAAAAAGCAGGATCTCAGGCTTACAGGCAGTAGAGGCATCCAAACTCCAACAGGCTTAACAGCAGAACAGGCAGGACACTCCACACACAAGACACGACAGAGCGTATACACACTACAATGACCGAACAAAGACTGATGGGAAACAAGCAAGGATATCTACACAGGGTAACGAACTGGGAGGAGGTACACAGGTAAGGGACATGAGGCTAATGAGACACAGGCCGGCAGAGAGAGAGAGCAGGGAAAAACAGAGACTGGCATGCAGAGTGATAACTGGGGGAACAGACATGACACAGGTTACTGAACACATAACAGATCAGAGGAATAAACATAAACTAATAAAAACACAAGCAGACAGATCACCAAGAACTATAACCAACGATGAAAACAGACTGAAGCTGGGATTAAAGAGAACACAGACCAGACAAGAGCAAAATAACACAGAAGTACACAGACCAAAAGTAAACACTAAGACATGAACTGAGACACAGAACTAGGAGCTAAGATGCAGTAGCTAAGACACAGGGCTAGGATGCAGGAGCTAAGACACAGGGCTAGGATGCAGGAGCTAAGACTAAGATACAAGACAGAGGTACAAAGTGAGCTAAACAGAACCTGTAAATGAACAAAGAAATACACAAGACTACACAGAGAACACAAGAATAGGAACCACAAACCACAAACAGAAAACATGGACCAACTGCTAAAGTTACTAAACAACAGCAACAGGGAGTTTAACGCAAGGCAACAACACAAACAGAGACCAAACTAATAACACAGAGTGGCTAAGGACGACAAGGTAACAGGACAACACTGACAAACTCAACCACAGACTAAGATAATAATAATAATAATAATAATAATAATAATCCTTATTTGTAGAGCACTTTTCAAAAACAAGTTACAAAGTGCTTTAACAAGTGTAAAGAATAATACAAAAAAACAAGGCTTCCTGTACAAACACTGGGGTGGTGGCCAGCAAATGTACGGCCTGGTGATCATCTCCTCGGGCCTCCCCGAGATAACTGAACAAAACAGATAAACACATAAAGATCATAACCAAATGGATAACATATCAGGCAGAGCTCACAATAACACTAAAAGACAGGACACAGGACAACAGACCGGACTGAACCCTAAAACACAACGTACTAAATAACAGATACTGAACTGAACAAATATAACAAAAACTCACAGAGGGCTAAACTTAAACATGGCAAACAGGCAGAATGTGACATTTTGTTGCTTAAGTAACTTTCTTGGACAACTGGTTCCTGTCTATGTGTGGCCCGCCTTTCGCCCGATGTAAGCTGGGATTGGCTCCAGGCCCCCCGCGACCCTGTACGCAGGATAAGCTGTTGACAATGGATGGATGGATTACTTGTTCCAAGCTATTTTTTTGGAACATATTTAACCATTTGTGCTTTCAAAAAATGATGGGGACATGTCCCCAGCAACCCTAGTGTAAATGACACCAATGGTAACAGATTTGTAATATTTCGTGTATGTGGCTGGCACACAATGCTCAATAGTTTTTTAAGAGCACACGTAGCCTACAAGAAGACCAGGGTTCTCCGTCTTACCGATTCCAGCAACATCCATGAACACAGAACATTGCAGAAAAATGTCTTCGCACACACTGCTCTCAACATTGGAATACACATGAATAAAAACATTACTCACTAGCCAACTTATTTCTGCTCTCCTTGCCTTTCCTTCTAATATTTCCACATAAGCACTGAACATACACCTCTGCTGCAAACACAGAGGCTCGCCCTTTTTCCCTCTCCCTGTATTTGTCGCCCTGTTGGCCAAAATGACACAGCACTCGCGATTTCCACCCGCAGGTGCGTGGAGGAGGCTTGTTAATGAGGAAGCAAATCGAAACCGAAACCAAAATTGTACCCAGTTGCACCTGCAACAAAGTGTTCACTGTTGCCAGAATCTGGCCTTGGATACGAACTAAACCATAAGAATGCGTTTTTGAGATAAACCAATTGCATACAACTTATCTAAAAGTAATAGTGATCCACCAAATCAAAAGCTTTCTTGAGATCAATAAAAAATAGCCCCTGTAAGATTACCTATATCAGATGCTGAAAACACATCATTAGTTTTAAAAGAGCAGCAGTTGTTGAAAGATTAGGTCTAAAACTGGATTGAAATAGTGAAAGGATAGTATTGGTCTTAAGATGCTGTGACAATTGATTTAATATTAGTTTCTCATATACTTTAGCAGTAGAACAGATTATTAATGGGACCGTTGTCTGAAGTGTTTGTAATGGCTTTTCAACTGTTCCTAAACTGTTAAGGATTTTTTAAATTATTAGAGAGACATTCTTTATAATAATTAGATTTTGCATTCTGGGTCATGGTCTTAGAAATATTTCTTAGTTGTATGTTAGTTGAGAGGAATTTCTGCAGGTGAAATTTAAGACAGTAGTTCACAGTGGCTCCCTTGATCTGCAGGAAACCTCTCCAGACCAAGGAGTGCCAGGATTTTGTTACCTTTGGACAGAACCATATCAGCCTCTTCCTCCTGTTTGCAGCCTTTTTAGTAAATTAAGCTAACAGACTGCTGACTGTAGCTTCACATATAATAATCAGTAGATGATGGACAGAAAAAATGAACAAATATCTAACTTTACATGAACCTGCAGTACACAGAAAGCTGTGAATGAAATGTCATTATGTTTACTGGATAAGGCTTTAATTCTAACCCTCCTAATAGTAGCATACATGTTTATTTTTCACAATGAATGGAGATTATCATTATTATATATATATATATTAGTAAAGGTCATTTTGAGATGATCAAAAGGGGTTGGGAATACTCCAATTGATCAACAATTGGAGTGAATGTCCAACATTGATGAAAATGAAGATTAGTAAAATGACTTCTTGACACACACACACATGAAAAGTATACATTTGTATCTTTATTGTGGAGGTCTAATGCATGTCAACAGAGCAACAGGTTACATTGACCAGGTTGAATCATGACATATGTAACTATCCCAGTTACTGAGGACTGGTTATGTGAGATGCACAAATAGAGGTACGAGTCATAGAACATGGGATGTCATTCCATTTCAGATCATTCACATAGTTTATGTGAACACAATGTTCATTTCCCCTCGCGTTGTCTGGCTGTCCGGGACTCCAGATGTCAAAGTCCACTGCAGACCCATCAGACCACATCCAGCTGCCTTCTTTGTGGACATCACTGAGTCCGATCCAGCTTCTTGCCTTCACCTCGTGGTCAACGTTTTTGGTCAGGGATTTGACAAAGTCCTCTTCCTCCAGACTGTGGATGGACACCAGGTTGGCTCCCTCTGACACACAGTTCAGCTCTGCATCAGCCCAGGTCATTTGTGTGGCGACGTATTTGTAGTAGCGGCCGTTGAAGCTTTGCCAGACAGAGTTGCCAGGCTGTACTCTCACTTGATGGTCATCTGAAGCAGACACAGCACCCAGAGCCAGACCAAACAAGAAGAGGATCAACAGCATGTTGGTGTCAGAGTCTCTGTCCAAGTCTTCGGAGTATGTGATCTTCCCGTTTGGATGTTATCAAATATCTTGCAGACACAGTTGAAAGGCCACTTTCTTTTATACGCTTCAGAGAGGGTGTGTTTTTGTTAATGTTGGTGTAATATCATTGGTCAAATGTCCTTGGCAAACACTTTCAGTTGGAAACAACTACACGGTATCTGAACACGAGCCAAGAAAAACCACAAGCTCGCCCCAGAGATGTCACATAAAACATAGAATTTATTCATTTCACTAATAATTGACGTAGTAAAATACAGCTTTACAAAATGCATGTGGCTTCAGCTGTCAAAAGATTGAGGGAACACAAGGTGAGCCGTATTGCTTTGTGGTTGACTAACATTTACAACTGATGAATAATAACAACATACCAAACATGCGCATTGATTTACACATTAACAATATTACAACAGTACAAAGCTTCAGTGTGTCCTCTCTTTCACCGTGAGCTGTATTTTTGTTTTGTTTTAACATACAAACAAGAACATTGCTTCAAACATTACTTTTACACAGTCATGACAGTGGACGTTAAAACACTAAATACACCTTCCTGTTGGTTTCCTGCACTGGTAGACGAAGTACACAAATCCTGTACTTGAGTAAAAGTACAGATACCCGTGTTTAATATTACTCCACTAAAAGTAGAAGTCTTTTATTTAAATTTCTACTCACAGTCTCACAGTACAAAAGTACTTGCTTTTAAAAATACTTAAGTACTATTTCAGGGGTTACGGACATGGCAAACTTTACTATTTATTAAACAGTAGTTATTAACACATTTATTATTATAACATTTATTAACATTTATTATAAACAGGATGTTCTTTCAATAATAATAAAATAAAATAAAAGTTACTCACGTGTGTGTGTGTGTGTGTGTGTGTGTGTGTGTGTGTGTGTGCCAGTGGTGGATGAAGAATCCAGTAGAAATGAAAGTACTATGACCACACTGTAACTGAGGTGGTGATGGCACAATGGATAAGACAAATACCTTTGGTGTGAGAGGTGCGGGTTCAATCCCCCACTGTGGCCCATCCACCATTGTGTCCCTGAGCAAGACGCTTAACCCCTAGTTACTCCAGAGGCGTGCGACCTCTGACATGTATAGCAATTGTAAGTTGCTTTGGATAAAAGCGTCAGCTAAATGAATAAATTGTTTTAAATGTTTCTTAGAAATGGGAGGCCAACGGACAGGACCTCCAGAGAAACAGGAACATGCAGTTAAAATCAGCACCTGAAAAATGCTGATTCCAGCAATGAACTAGTAAAATTTGTGCAACCTTCTGTGACAGCCTCTCCTCCACATTCTTGCATTGTGCATAAAAGAATAGAAAAGGAAGCAGGTGTAGCAAGACCTGCACAGAACTATTGCAACTACACCACCTAGGGGAATTTCGCCCACAGTCAATTCTACGCCAAATGTTAATATCCTAAGAACACACAAATTCATCAAGGAGGGTTTTCATTCAAAAAACTATGAAAATCTTTATTTAAGTAATCATAAGAAAATACACGATTCTAAAATGCCACACGTCAGATAATACTACATAAAATTAGCACACTGACAGGAAAGGGGGAAAGGGAGCAGGGCTGTGGCATACCGCGAGGCGGGGGAACCCAAAATAAGGAAAATCATTTTGGGGGATAGGAAAAACCTTTCACTACCGGCCTGTGCAACTTCTCAGCCGTGGCAGGGAGAGCAAGGCAAGACCAATGACAAGTGGAAAAGGAACAGACACTTAACCCTTGTGCTTTCTTGACCAAATTTTCTCTTTACTTCTGACCCAATTAAAACCAAATATGTCTTTATATAAGGGCAAGACTGAATGTTTAGGCCAGGGGCGATTCTAGGATCAGACCTGTAGCGGTGCTCAGCCCCTAATGAGAATGTAGCATGCGTACAATGTCTTGCAAAAGTGTTCACTGATTGGTGGAGAGTATAAGTAGGCCCACTAGAGAGGAGCTGTTGCAGAGCGGGTCAGTGAAGGGCGTCACTTTGTGTTGAAAAGTGGTGGGGACATTAGGGCTCAGATTAGAGGGATGATTATACATTTGGGTCATGAGACTTGACGATGCTTGAGAACAAGACAAGAAGATTTTTAGCACTATTTAGTAGATTCAGTATTTGATGCAGAAATATATGTGCGGAGGGTCTGGGGGTCCTCCCCCAGAAGATTTTGAGCATTAAACTTGTAATTTCCTGCATTCTGGAGACATTGTCTGCTTTTATATGAAGGAAAACTATATTGCATAGCATGTTTTCTTATTGTGTAAATCAACATTTCTCAAAGCATTTTCATTTGTTAGTTAACATTTGTTGGTGCAAGCTGTTTTTCAGAACATTTTTAACAAATGCTTTCAAAAAGTGATGGGGACAAAATCAGCCATTTTAAAAAGGGGTTCGGGGCCAGCGTCCCCTGTTTAAATGACCCCTATGGGGTCAGTGGACCAATTAGGGTCAGATAGCAGTGTGGAGCTGTGTGCTCATGTTTACTCCCTCAGAGGGTGTTAAAAGCGTTTCCTAATTTAAGTGTTCAGTCTTGTGTTTTCAGTTCAGTCTTGTTACATGCTTGCTTTCTCTTTTAAGGAAGTAGTTTTCTGTTACTGATTGAGTTTAATTTGTCACACCAATACCACACTGTAACTGTGTGCTACTTAGAAATGGGAGTCCAACAGACAGGACCTCCAGAGAAACAAGAAAATGCAGTTAACAGGGCAAGAGAGGGTTTTTATTCAAAAAATATGGAAATCTTTATTTAACTAATCATAAGAAAATACACAATTCTAAAATGCGACACACCAGAAAATACAACACACTGGCAGAAAAGGGGAGCAGGGCTGTCGCATACCACGCAGCGGGGAACCCCAAAAAAGGAAAAACCTTTTATCTAACCACCTGTGACACGCAAACAAACAAAGGGAATCGTGAAGAAACATCACCACCAGGGACTGCTGCCTTGACAGCAAGAAGAGAGGAGGATCAATAAAAACCTGCAATGGGTGCTAGGAAAAACACTAGTGAAGACACTCACCTGAGCACCGATGTGATGTAGATCACATGTAAGCTAGCTGTAAAACCAGACCAGTGTTTCCCACAAATAGGCTTTACTTAGGCGGGCCGCCCAGGTATATTAACAGCTGCCCAAGTAAATTCGGCGAACCATTTTAAATCTGTCTGCACATAATCGCTACGCACCTCCTCTCACTCGTCCACTCTCTCTCTCTCTCTCGCAAAAACATTGACAATGGACCCGTCTGTGAATTGAATGGTTAGAATCATAAACACCGCTGCACAGATCTGTCCAACACAACACTGTCAATGTAAGTAAGTAGTCAGTAAGTAAAGTTTATTTGTATAGCACCTTTCACAGATAAAAAAAATCACAAAATGCTTCACAATAAAATGTAATACAGTACAATGTAACGGGGTAGACCTGTATCAGCCAATTTTGAGTGCAGTGGTAGTGTGAGGGGTGAGCACTTAGAGCGAGTGTGCATTTGGTGGGTGTGGTTTTGCACTTGGGTTAATTGCATGGGTATGGACTAATGGCAGACAGGTGTGCTTGGGCATGACAACCATCTGCAAACAATTTAACCAGCCACCCACTGGGCTCAAGTGTCTTCTGTTTGTCTCCTGTGTGCAGGTACAGAGTGATTTTGGCTGTCTTCTTCCCTGGGGGTAGCTCTTGTTATGTGGGCTGGTGGTAGTGTCTCTATGGGATGGTTTATAAATTGATGTTGTTCAGAGTCTTCTGTTTGTCTCCTGTGTGCAGTGTGCGGGTGTGCTGAGGCTGCTGATTCTTTGCAAGAGTGTGGTACACGGCTGGGTCGTGGTCTGGGGAGCTGCCAGTGTAGCGCCACCGCTACTTAGTAGAGTTACCAGAGGCCCAAGCAGTGAGGCTACAACCAACCAGCCTGTGACCAACAGCAGACCCGTTCCTGTTGTGTTTGGCTTCGCCCACGCAGGAAGACGAAGTTGAGCACACCCAGCCATGACGAACTGCAGTTCCGTTTAACTAACAGTTTCCCCCATTTGAACTCTCTTTTTAACTATCTTAGCCTCAGTCTTGTTTTAACCCTTTGCATGTCTATTTTATACAAATAAATTTGGAGGTTATATTTTGTACAGCGTGTTCTATTGTTGCCTGCTTATTTTATACGCTGGTTGGTCAATTGGGGAACTAGTTTGGGGGTGTTACAACTTCATAGTAAAATACAATGCATAAGAAAATTTAAATACAAATAGAAAACAAAAAACAAACTCTCCTTTAACTAAAGCCTGCTTGAGTTGCTTTTTAAAAGAATTGACAGAATTCAGATAACGTAGAAAGGGAGGCAATGCATTCCACAGCCTAGGTGCCACTGCTTGGAATGATCGATTTTCCCCCCCCCCTGGTTTTAAAATGAGTGTGGGGAACCACTAACAGCCTCTTACCTGATGACCTCAGACCACGGGTCCGAAGGAACTTGACCGTGCAGGGCTCTAAAAGTAAGAACCAGGATTTTTAATTGAATTCTATACTGGACTGGTAACCAGTGAAGTGATGCTAAAGCAGGTGTGATGTGCGCTCTATTGTTAATGTGAGTTAAAAGCCTCGCAGCAGAGTTCTGACCAGCCTGGAGACGGTAAAGCTCCTTCTTGCTCAAACAAGTAAAAAGTCAGTAATCTATGCGAGAGGAAATAAAAACATGAATGATCATCTCCAACTCACCCATTGACACCAGTGTTCTTAATTTGGAAATATTTCTTAGTTGGAATGAACAATTTCTGACTAATTGTTTAGAGTGGTATTCCAAGGACCTCGCAGAATCAAAAACAACACCTAAACTCCTAAGTCAGCAATATGCTCTTTAATCTGAGGTATTGTACTTTCAGGGGCAATAATTAGTTTTTCTGTTTTCTCTGAGTTCAGAAGCAGGACGTTGTCACAAAACCACTGTTTGATACTGGTCAAGCAGTTAATTAAAGAAGACAATTTATGGAACTCAGTTTCCTTAAACAAGCAGTACAATGTCATCCGCATACAGATGGTAAGATATGTCACTGATCTGACTAATTATCTGTCCAAGAGGAAATATATACGAAAGGAACAGGATGGGTCCCAAGACAGAACCCTGAGGTACCCCACAGACAACCCTGCAGTTTCAGACATGATCTGATTTACATAAACACTACAACTTCTACCAGAATGGTAGGATGAAAACCATTTTAACACTGATCCAGACATCCCAACCAGATCATGGAGTCTATTTATTATAATATTATGATCAGCACTATCAAAAGCAAATGAAAGGTCCAAGAGAACCAAAACTATGTATTCCTTAGAGTTAGCTGACATCAGAACTTTGGCTGTGTTCGAAACGGAAGGCAGTTGCCTCGTTGCCTCTCTACCGTAATAGACAGCTGCCTCAGAAGGCATCACTTTCAAGTGAAGGCAGCTAACTAGCTATTGAAAAGCCAAACGGCTAACAGACGCCTCAGAAATCATAATAAACAAACTTGGTTGGTTACATTCACGGGCTGATATGATACTTCAGTGTTTAGTTCTCGCTAGCTTTTCAAAAATCGAAGCGAGAAAACTACTAAAAACCTTTAAAAACGTATATTTGTGTACAAATTGTCCGCCATCTTGAACAGTTTTCGAAAGCTACAGTGGCCGCAGCTGCGCTGCTTTATGGGTAATAGTGAGCATCAATGCTGCCTTCAAAACTGGCCGTAACTGGGGCAGCTTGAAGGCATCGCAGGAGACAGGAAGAGATCGTTTGAGCGGCGGTTTCAAACAGCCCTCGATGCCTCGCTGTCCTGTTAGACACCTTCTTTAAGTAATGCAGTTTCTGTGGGATGCATTTTACATAAACCAATTTTTAAGGACAGGCTTAACAACAGCATGTTTAAAAAAACAAGGAACAACACCAGTTAAAAGTGAAGTATTAAGCAACTCTACAATACAGGGGTCAATAGAATCAAACAAATAGCACGTAGGGAGAACATCCATAGGACAAGATTAGGGTTTCAATGTATGTAGTAGAGAGGTGATGTCATGTAATGTGACAGGTTTAAAAGAGGACCAAGAATGAGCAGGTCACATGCAGAGTTCTGAGAAAGTGATGGTGAGATGTTTGCCCTGACATCTCTGTTCTTATTTACAAAGAAGTGAAGGAATTCATTACAGTCCGATTTAGGAGACACAGGATTGTGCTTATTTTAGGATATAAGCTGAGAAAAGAAGTGAGTTCTCAGAATTCTCAGCATCTTGTTTAAGGTAACCCTATAGTTCTCTCAGATGGTTTCTTCAAGTTTAGAAGATTTTTCAAGACGTTGAAAAATCTGGTGCCATTTTATCTAAAATAGCTAAGCACTGATTATTAAAAGACTGGATAAAAACATCTGCATCACATCAGTGAACACGGGTCAAACAAGGCAGAGAACCTCTGATCATCAGCATCATGATTGATAATCTGCCTTTGGACCCTAATTCTCAGGGACGGAGGATCCAGAGGAGACCCACCTTCATAAAAGTTATTAGCAAACATGTAAGGAGCCTAGCTAATGAGGATAGCTATGTTAACGTTAGAATACAGCTGTCGAAGTTAGCACGTATACATAGCTTGTGGTCAAGAGGTGCGTTCGAGAGGACTGTGGCTGACTTTTGCTGACTTGAAAGTCTGTGAGCTGCAGGCGACTGCAGGGGTCGGGTATGAAAACAGTAGCCTGTAGCCATGCAAGCCCAACTTACCACACATCTCCACAAACACACATTCACTACTTATGCTACATTTGTGTACAGATGGTGAAATAATATAAGCAGTAGGCCTACCGTATGTAACAGCAAGGGCATCACTTTGGGTTGAAAAGAGGTGGTGATATAAGGTTTGAGAATAGGGGTGTGATGAAAGACTTTGGTCACGAGTACAAGAGCAAAAGACACTATTTATAAGAAGTATTTGATGAGGTTTTAAGATTTTAAGCATTAAACTCTTAATCTCCTGCTTAGTTTTTTTTAAGAGTACACGTAGCCTACAAGAAGACCAGGGGTCTCCGTCTTACCGATTCCAGCAACATCCATGATCACAGAACATTGCAGAAAAATGTCTACGCACACACTGCTCTCAACATTGGAATACACATGAATAAAAACATTACTCACTAGCCAACTTATTTCTGCTCTCCTTGCCTTTCCTTCTAATATTTCCACATAAGCACTGAACATACACCTCTGCTGCAAACACAGAGGCTCGCCCTTTTTC
>NW_025741905.1:0-3843 GCF_021292245.1 Micropterus dolomieu
TCTAAAACAAAAATCCAGAAAATCACATTGTATGATTTTTAAATGATTCATTTGCATTTTATTGCATGACATAATATGATAAAAATGACAGACCTCCACATGCTTTGTAAGTAGGAACATCAGCAGCGTATCAAATACGTTTGCACTGTACTTAGAATAACTGTGTAAGTAGTAAAACAATAGAAACACACACAGGGCAGTAAAAGTGTGTTTTAAGTTTCGAAACATTTTGAGTCCCCCTCTCTTGCCTCACAGTGGTTTGGTCCTCTGCCTGCTTTCCCTCTCAGGAGTCCGGTGGCAGAAAACCAGTTTGATCCTTCAGTAGTTGTGAAACTGCAGTAATGTTAAGCAGACTGGCTGTTTTATTCACTTTAAACATCAGATGAACTCATTCTTTAGTCTTTAATACAGATGATGCTGAGTCATTAAGAAATTAATCCTGATAACTGATCATTTTTCCACGAGCCCACGATGTTATAACATCACCTAGCTTGTTTAGCAGCTTGTTGGACTGTAAGTCACCTTCTACAGATAGAGATGTGCAGATTGATCAGCTGGGGACTGAAACAGGCCATTTTGTTTTCGCTTCCCTGACCAGTAACTGGGGCCGAGCAGCTGCACTGTGTCGTGTTTCATGTGTTTGCACAGACAGTAACCTCATGTCACAGCCACACACAAAGTTCTTCACTAGAGTGAAGGAGACGCAACGCTCACTATTTAGGCTACAGCACTGACCTTTGACCTGCAGCAGGACTTGTTTCTTCATCAGGATGTCTCTCTCCCTGCTGTAGACGGTGCAGGTGTAGGTGTTACTGTCTATGTCTGTGGGGTATTTCAGGGTCAGACTGAGGTCTCCAGGTCTCTGCGGGTTTCTCTTCATCTCTGTTCGGTCTCTGTAAAAACTGTGCTGTTCTTCAGGCTGGTCAGAGCCGTTCTTATATACGTGGACATTCTCGTAATTTTCGTCCCTCCACACCACTCTGACGTCTTCAGGCAGGTGAGCTGTGGTTTTGCAGGGCAGCTGGACAGACTCTGCCCTCTCCTCCACCTCCACCTGGTAGACTGAGAGGACAACAAAGCACAACATCAGCTGTACAGACAGCAGCAGGGACTTTTGACTAAGACCAGCAGGAGACTGCACATTACCACTGTGCTTAAGTCCAGTTACATCCAGGACGTAATTCATGCACACACCTCTGGTCGCGCTTGATGCAGATTAATATCAGTGGGTTCAGTGTAAAAGCAAAGAGCTCTCTCAAGACTTTCACAGCCTTATTGTTGCAGAACATACTAAACTTCCACTAAATGACCAGCTGGTTCTCACAAGGTTTCTGACAGAGTGAAAAGAATTATCAGAAGAGTTGTCCAAGAGCCAAGCACCTGTAATGGGAATTCAAAACATATTGCAGGTGACCCTGGACTCAGGGAGACGAATCTGTGATGGGGCACTGAATCTGTGTAAACGTAACAGTCAAAATATCTCTGTTCTCTGTGTTATCCAGACTTCAGGGACAATGTGTCTGTGTGGGATGATAAAACTGGATAAATGAGTTCTGAGCTCTCCACTGAGCTCTCCTCACTCACTCGAGCATACATGTACACGGCGTATGTGTGTTGCTGTGAGTCCTTCTGCAGAAGACTTGAATAAAATTCACAGAAAGACAAGTGTTTGCCTGAGCTGTTTATTTGACAACCTTGGATTGCCAGTACAGACAACTTGTGGAGAGCTTCAGAAAGACCTGAAACTGGCAGGTACAATTGTTCCAAAGAAAATAATAACAAATGCACTGAGCCATCATGGCCTGTATGCACGCTCACCACGCTAGACTCCCCTGCTGAAGAAAAAGCACGTAGCTCATTTTAAGTTTGCTGCACAACATTTGGACAATCAAGTGAAATACTGGGAGAATATAGTCTGGTCAGAAGAGAGTAATAATAATAAACACGATGTGTGGAGGACAAAGGGCACTGCACATCACCCTAAAAACATCATGGAGTGGGCTGTTTTTCAGTTTAATGTATTGGCAAACTTCATATAATTATACCTGAAGAAAAAATGTACTCAGACATTCTTTATAAAAATCTGCTGCCTTTTACCAGGATGTTGATGATGAAGAAGAATCATCTGAGTTGAATTCAATTGAAAATCCCACCAGAGCAATGCATGGGACTAGAACTCGAACTGCGTCGGTGACGACACTATGGGAACACCCCTGGGCGTGGCAGGGCTGAACTACGAATGAAACTACTCCAATCCTATTGGTGTTCCTAGAACGGTAGTGTGTGACGGCGTAACCGGAGGGGGTATATAAGACACATTAGCTTCTTTCTATTCAGCAGGCACTCTGGCTATGTTTGGAAGCTCCATTTTCCTACCTGAAGTCGAGACGAAGCAGCAGATCATGTCGAAGCGATTCTGACAGTGTGTCTTTCCATGTGAGCGTTTCATCACAGAAGGTGATATCCATGGGATGTGCGTCTCATGCCTGGGGATGTCGCATGCTCAGGCGGCTCTTGAGGGGGCTGCCTGCGACCATTGCGAGGCCCTGAGGGTGCTGAGGTCTCGAGCGGCTCTCTTCCTAGAAGATGGTCAGATGCGCTCCCCTCGTGGCACAGGCCCCGCGGTCGCTGAGGCGTCGCGGCGGCTCCGATCCTGGGAATTACAACGCGAGATCGCCGAGGGTGCCGGAACGGCTGAGGCCTTTTTCCGGTCCTCATCTGCGGAATCCTCGTCCCCGATCGGGAGCCCGTTTCACGGTTTCTCCCACTCGAGGGGCGAGTCCGGAAAGGCTGACACGATCTGGCTCTGAGGAGCTAGATGTGATTAGCATAGAGGAAACGGAACGTCATCAGCCCTCGCCAGGATACGAGGAGTTGGAAGTGGTGACGCGGGCTGTGGCCAAGCTGCACATTGATTGGCCCCAGGCGGTGCAGCAGCCATCGGCAGGCAGCAAACTAGATGAGCGGTTTCTGCAACACCGAGCGCCACCCCCGCGTCGGCCCCTACCATTTTTCCGGATCTGCACAACGAGTTGTGTAGATCATGGAATAAACCCTTCTCTCAGGGGAAGGAGAGGGCTTTTCTCCTGGATGCGCCCCTCTCGCCTTCTGGCCTGTTTGGCGAAGCAGTGGATGCTGTCGTCAACAGGTTCCAGCACGCCAAAACTCAGGGAGAGGCATTTGAGCGATATCTCCCCCGCCGGTCAGACTCCAGGACCGCGACGGCTCAGGAAAGGCAGACGCAGCCTTCATCCAGCACCTACCGCCACAGCCAGAAGCAGAGCGTCGCTTCGCGGGATCCCCCTCAACCAACATGGGACGCAAGACGGCGCTCTCGCCCACAGCCCCCAGGGAAGACGGATCTGAGGACCGTTATTCAGTCTCGGCAGGCCCGGGGGAAGAGTCCTGAGACCTCGAGTAGGGGGACCCACCACCAGGGGGGTCTGCGCTCGCGCCCATTATGCAAGCTGGCACATCGGATCCTCCTGTGGTCCCAGGAGAGACTGCTGTCCCTCAGAGCGATGTACATCCCTGGGACCCAGAATCAAGGAGCAGACCTGCTGTCGAGACAGGGGTTGAGGCCCGGGGAATGGAGACTCCACCCCGAGGTGGTGGAGTTATTATGCGAAGAGTTCGGCCCCATAGACGTGGACTTGTTCGCGTCCCGAGAGACGGCACACTGTCCCCTGTGGTTCTCCCTATCACCCCCAGCCCCGCTAGGGCTGGATGCCATGGTACAGACGTGGCCGAGGCTGCGTCTGTATGCGTTTCCCCCAGTCACTCTGCTCCCGGGGGTTCTGGAGCGAGTCCGCCAGGACGGCGTCAGCCTACTACTAGTAGCCC
>NW_025741906.1:0-9816 GCF_021292245.1 Micropterus dolomieu
CATCACGCCTGGATTATTGCAACAGCCTTTTCACCTGTTTAACCCAAAAATCTATTGATCGACTCCAGACTGTCCAGAACTCAGCTGCCAGGCTTTTAACCAGAACAAAGAAATATGACCACATTACTCCTGTTTTAGCTTCATTACACTGGCTCCCAGTATGTTTTAGAGTTGACTTTAAAATTCTATTGATCACTTTTAAAGCTCTTCATGGCCTCTCGCCTTGTTATATTTCTGACCTTTTAGTCCCATACACACCAGCACGTACCTTGAGATCCTCGGGCAGAGGTCTGTTGTCTGTTCCAGAGTCTCGACTGAAAACTAAAGGGGACAGAGCGTTGGCTGTCAGGGCCCCGAGGCTCTGGAACAGCCTGCCCGAGGAAATCAGGTCGGCTGAGTCAGTGAACTCTTTTAAGTCCCTTCTTAAAACATAATTTTATAGGAGAGCCTTTCCCGATCTTATTTGACTTTATTTTATCCCTTTTATTTTATTGTATTTTACTAATTTTATATTAAACTGTATTTTAGTCTTTTCAATGTTTTCATGCTCTTATCTTGTTTTTTTGTATTATTCTTTACACTTGTTAAAGCACTTTGTAACTTGTTTTTGAAAAGTGCTCTACAAATAAGGATTATTATTATTATTATTATGTGTACACATACCTGGCAATAAAGCTGATTCTGATTCTGAATATATGATTGGTGCAAAACAACTTAAAAGTGACAATGCACAGAATGACCGACGAATGTAGAAATGCAGATTTATTGAAATTAGTTTTTAGTGGAGATTTAAAGGAAGTCGCTGAGGTAAAAAGACACATTTTAGCATGAAGATTGTTCCACAGTGTTATAACTATAATAATAAAAGTTATCTAATAGATTTTGGTCCTGGTTGGTTTGACACCTGTGGAGACACCTGGTAACAGCAGGTGTGGTTTAAAACTACAGCATTACCTTAATGAGATGCTACTTTGAAAGTAATCCAGTGTTTGAAGCATCTGTTTAAATTAGAGAAAAACATAATCTGGTTAGTTTAATAAAGAAGTTACTCAATTATGAACCGTCTGATTTCATGCTGCATGCAGCACAGATAGTATTCCTGAATAAAAAACAGGAATCACCGGATTAAGTGCTGTGAGAAGGCAGTTTGAATCTAGAACAACAATGAACATTTCCAGAAGTAAGGCCATAAATGATGTTAAAAAATGTGGGTTCTCTGATGTCTCTCGTTTGTTCTGTTAAAGTTGAAGGCGGGAGCAACTTTGCCACTCAGGCAGAGAGTTGTGCTGCCCTCCTGACCAGGTGTCCTTCGCAAAAGAGATTTTCAAATACAATGAGTAAATTAACTAAGACATTTAAAAAAAAAAAATAGAAACAAATTGTTGTGAGGTAATTTCTTCATCATGCAGTGTATTTCAGATTTTAAATTTACGATATTGTTCTCTCTTTCTCTCCCTCTCTCTACAGTTTCTCCTCCTCTTCAGGCCTCCATCCTATAAATATGTCAGTCAACTTTTCTGATGACTCCCATCCTTCCTCCAACTCCTCCCTCCCTCCTGAAATGTTCCCCTGCTTTAACTCAGTTGGCATCGCCATGATCTTTACAGCCATCTCCACCTACGTCCTCCTGGTCATCCCTCTCGCTGTCTTCATTCTCTATCTGGGATCCCAGCGATTGAGACGGCAGCGCTCGGTCTCCACAGCAGCTGTCATGAGTCATTCTGACTTCTTTACCTACAACATGGCCGTCATAGAGCTGATTGCGCTCTATGGGTACGCCACCTACTACAACTACGACAGCTACACCGATCTCCCACTGTGGTCGTCTGTGGGAGCCTTAATCAGGTGTTTCACCTGGTTTGCACAGATTCTTTTCCCCATCCAGACCTGCGTGGAGCGCTATCTGGCTGTTGTTCACCCAGTCACTTACCTGGGCCTCAGACAGGCGGGCGGGGTCAGGATCAGAAACATCACCACCGGGTGTGTTTGGTTGATGTGCTTTGTCGGGGCAGGTTTCCTGCATGTCCTTATACTCCATAACAACTTATTGCCCGCTACCTCCATGCTAATCGTCTGCTTAGTTGTCATGACTTTCTGCAGCCTTTCTGTTCTCCGTGTTCTGATTCGCCCTCGGCCAGGTGAAGTGGGCGGGGACAGGGTGCAGGTTGACCAATCAAAGCTGAGGGCTATCCACACCATCATAATCATAATGGGAGTGTTGTTGTGGAAGTTTGGCGGCACTGTGGTTTCTATTACAGTCAGTTGCTCAACATCACTGAGCAAAAGTGTCAGGTGTTTGGCGGAGGTGTCTGTCTTTTTGTTCTCTCTGCCCAGCAGTCTGACATTATTTCTGCTGTATCTACACAGAGCAGGAAAACTACGAAAGTGTAAACACAGTACTGAATCAGGATGAGGATAAGATCAGATTCAGAGCTACCTTACAGCTGATATGTCATTATGTGCTTGTTTTCCAAATATATTATAGAACATTTCAGCATCTAAACAATGTAGGCCTGTATACGGTAAATTGATACACTATACATAACCACCTATTATCTTTATTAAGGTAACCTACATTTAATATGCATTCCTGCTTTCCCTGCACCAATTACTGGTTCTGCAGTCAAATGCCTCCTGCGACTGATATCTGATTGTTACTGATGCCTGAGCACCAATGTCAGAGCAGCATTTTACAGTTGGTGTAAATAGTTTTGAATATTTAATGTATAGCTGGCCTGTTTTAAGTATCTAATATACTGTTGGAAAGTGTTAGCTACTTTATATACTATTAGTGTAGGGTTACCAACTGTCCCGTATTAGCCGGGATGTCCCTCATATTAGGCCTAACCGATTTGTCCCATACCTGATTTCTCTTATCCCGCTTATTGAGTAGTGTTATATTACGCTGATCCCCCCTCACACGCCTCATACGTTCAGTAACGTTAAATGCTGTAGAAATTGACAAAATATTGGCAAGTGAAGCCTCGTACGTGTTTCACACTGTCAGAAAAATTGACTTTTATGAAGACAGATAAAACTGCAAATGGTATTCATCAAGTTCTGATGAACAGCCTGAAAAAGCATCACAAATGTTTAATAGTAAAGGTACAGCATACAGAAGCTATGTTCTTTTTGGTCTTTTAGTCATATCTACATGAAGGGTATTACCTATTCTAACCTACAGTGTGGTGTTTTGTAGTAGACAAATAGTAAAGGTAACAGGTAGTGGTTCAATTAAAGGACTGCGTTGAATTTACACGCTGTAAATAAACCATTATTAAACCTACCAAATATTTAATTAAGAGATTAACTGTCATTATGTCAAATTGCTTAAAACAACACAGTGTATATTCACACAAAACCATTCCCGCACTGCTGCAGCAGGCCACCTTCTGTCTCTCATTTCATAGTGACAAATTTGGCAAAACAAAGTTAGCTACTTTATATCTTGTTGGCTAGTTTTAACTACTGGATAGACAGCTAGATTGTCATAGCCTAACTAGTTTTAACTACTTTATATACAGTTAAGACTGTCATAGCATACGGTTAGCTAGTTTGTAACTATACGGTTAGGTTGTTTTAACTAGTTTATAAACAGTTAGTAGGTCTACTTTATATAAAGTTAGCTAGTTTCTTTATATACAGTTAGAATGTCATAGCATACAGTTGGCTAGTTTGTAATTATACAGTTAGCTTGTTTTAACAAGTTTATAAACAGTTAGTAGGTCTACTTTATATACAGTTAGCTAGTTTCTTTATATACAGTTAGAATGTCATAGCATACAGTTAGCTAGTTTGTAACTATACGGTTAGGTTGTTTTAACTAGTTTATAAACCGTTAATAGGTCTACTTTATATAAAGTTAGCTAGTTTCTTTATATACAATTAGACTGTCATAGCATACAGTTAGCTAGTTTGTAACTAATAGGTTAGCTTGTTTTAACAACTTTATATACAGTTAGTAGGTCTACTTTATATACAGTTAGCTAGTTTCGTTAGACAGTTAGTAGGCCTACTTTATATAAAGTTAGCTAGTTTCTTTATATACAGAAACTATAGTTATAGTTAGTACTTTATACAGTTTATAACTACTCTATATATAGTTAGGTTTTCCACAACTTTATATATAGTCCGCTTGTTTCTAACAACTTTATGTAGTTAGCTATAATTTAACAACTGTAAACAGTCAGCTAGTTGTAACTACTTTACATAGACTATAGTTAGTAGCTTGAACTACCTTTTATACAGTTAGCTAGTTTGAACCAGGCCCTACTTTACATAGCCTACATTTAGCTAGTTTGAGCTATTTTCTATACAGTTAGCTAGAGATGATTAATGGGAGACGAAAGAAGATGGTTCGGATACACAGCCCTTTTTGGACTTTTCTAAGCCTTGCATTTTAATTCAAATATTGGACAGTTTTACTTCTTCGGGCTTCCAACAATAATAAATAAATAGATACAAAGTTCAGAGTTCAGAAATTGGAAATGTCTTTTTTTGGAACTAAAATGTGAAAAAGAGCCCCAGCACAACTGCCTCACAACATTGGGAACCACAAGTTTAATCTTAAACAATGCATTTTATTTTATAGCCTAAATTGATTTGTAATTTTATTGTACTTTTAATTTTAAAAGTAACTAGAAATGTCAGTTTAATGTTGTGAAGTTAGGTACAATATTTCGCACAGAAATGAAGATGGTATAAGTATATATGGAGATACTTAAAAACCATAAAATTGTGCTTAAAGGGGACCTATTATGCTTTTTCGTATTTTCTGTCTTATCTATAATGTTACCATGTCGGATGTTCATGTTATACGTGGGCAAAGCTTCAAATAATGAGGTAAACATATTTACAAGAAATCCCTGTGAGCCAACACCTCAGATTTTCCGCTGTTGGGAGCAACAGTTTTTTATACTTTCCGCTCGGTATACATGTTCACTGATCTCCGGCATTAGTCATTTCTCTCATGTAACTAGATGCATTATGATGCGGACTTGGACGATTCTAAATTGATTCACAAATGTCATTAATCTATTATCTTAAGGTTAATTTATAACGTGATGTTGACAGAATGGAAAAGGTGGAACTCGGAAATGCGGAAGTGCAGCACCGGACCATCTCTGTAGTCAGCACAGGCAGCTATGAAGTAGTTACACAGTGAGAAAAATAAATCTTTATATATATATCTTTAATTATCTGTATCTCAGCCCTCCTAATTGTTCTTTTCATGTGACAACACTGAAGAAATGTAACTTTCCTATAATGTAATGTAGTGAGTGTACAGCTTGTATAATAGTGTAAATTCGCTGTCCCCTCAAAATAACACATCACACAGCCATTAATGTCTGATAGAGAGCGTGAGATGCTCCGTTTCTTTATTCTCATAGAGTAGGATATTGAACCGAGGAAGAGCGAGGCAGAGTGGAAGATAGACTAGATTAATGCAGAAGCAGGTTGGTGGCTGTTCTAGGAGTTATTGGAATGTAGGCCGTTCCAGTGTTAAAGTTCTGCTTTCATCATAAAGCTTCACTTCTCCAACAAGTTCTCCATACCTTTTTTTTTGTTTACAGTGTCGTCGGTTACGCGCGCAGCGAACATTGCCTGCAGGTAGTATTCATGGGAGTTGTAGTGTCGTAGTGTCTCATTGCAATGCGTTTGTTATTGCAGATGCCTTTTGAGAAGACTACAATTTTTCAATCCGCCAAAGTGGCAAGTGGGAGCAACTGTGTTACCTTGGTTGGCGGGTGTTAATGTCAAGCCCCGATCGTTGACAGGATTATCGGAATTGAATCAAATCAAATCGTGACACTGCAATGTTAAGTCTTTATCAGTCTCCGAAACGTCTTCATCACACCACACAAAATTTCTTCAACATTATTTGTCATTATACAGCACAAGGTTATATAACTAAACGAAATTTGTAGTCACTTCAAGCTACACTAAGTGTTTATTAAAATATGGTTATATATATATATATAAGATTGAAGGAGCTACGGCTGCTTCTTCTACATGCACTGGCAGTTGCCATATCTTACTGTGATTAAGGAGTAAATAAATGCACGCCACCAACACCTCACATTCCTTATAATGTGTAACACTAGCAGCCAAATGAGAGTTAACAGCTACAAACTTTGGCTAACGTTAGCTATGCTAGATAACAAACATTAAGGCTAGCTGTCTAACATTAGTATAAATACCCTGAAAATTATTAAGACGTAGTTGTGCAAACTAAGTAAAGTAAAATAATTTAACATTACCATCAAAGCAAGTTTGAAGCCTCATTGGCTGCATCTGAATATTGGCATGTGTTTATTCAGTCCTTAATCACAACAAAACCTTTGGTATAAACTTACACTGGCTTGGTGTGCAGATATTTCCCGACATAGAGAACAGAAAAAGAACAGAAGAAAAGCGCTTCATACCACCATATTTACCTTCATACTGTATGAAGGGCCAGTGTAAGAGAGAAAATTATTTCTTTTAACTTTGAATTATGCAAGGCTACCATACAGGAGGCACAGAACTACATTACATACATACTTCTTAAATAAATGCACTTGGTTAATTTCCACCACTGCATTGTTATATCTTGTAGTTTACTTCTCTTCGTTCATGAAAATTGTTCATGGATATGTGTGTAAGCACACTGACTAGAAACGGAAGTCAAATTCTCTGTATTTATACAGATACTTTGCCAATAAAGATGATTCTTGCCTACTTATGTAACGGCCGACATCAGGAATCTACAAAAATAAAAAGTCATTGTAATTATTGGTTTGTTTATGGTTGTGTGTATGTGTTTACTTTTTTATTCACTGCAGTTTGTTTCTGTTTTTGCTTACGTTATTGTCCTATTTCTGTTTGTTGGTGGTCATTTTGTCTTTTTGTGGTCACTTTGTCTTGATTATTTTTCTCAAAATGCTTTATGTGGGTAAAATAATCAAAGGCCTTTATTCATGTATTCGTTTAATTAGTTTTAAATCGTTTTAAATCGTTTTCCTAGTTTATTAAAATAATTTTGTGCATAATATGTGTTAATAATACATTTATTTTCGTAATTTAATATCACATTGTGCTGTTGTCTTTTCATTAATCTGACAGCATTCAGTCAGACTTGTGTCGTGATGATAAAGAAATGTTTCAGGGGCGTCCTGTGAGATTTCTGTCATGACTTTAACACAAAAGTGCTTATTCAGACATCAGACTGACATGTAAAATTTCACATTAACTTCATGAGGTGCATGTGTAAAGTGGCTTTTTCTGTCGCTGTCATAGTGACTGATATTAGTGTCCCTTACTGATGAACACTGGTTTCCACATCATGCGTTGTGTGGTCTGTTGGCTGAAAAGACAGCAGTGGTGTGCAGCTAATATTCTTTAAAAAGCCTGATGAATGTTTGCATGAAATTTGCACAGTTTGAGTAAAGAATGAAGCCGTATAAGTACCTTGTTTGATCATTTGACAATGATCATGCAAAATAATGACATGCTGGCTTTAAATAAGAGGTTACATGTCAGAGTAATGAGTCCTAAATGAGTCCTACATGTAAATCTGTGTGCATGCGTGTGTCTTAATCTTAGTATCTACACATCATCAATGCTGAGAACATAATGTCAGACTTTGAAACTGACAGGAGTCAAAGACACTTATTACTCCCAGTTCTGCTGTTACAGCTGACCCACCACTCTGACCTTTCTGGGGAAGAATAATGTGACAAACTATTTCCATACTTCCAGGGTCATAAAGACTATGATTAATAGATGTTGGTTTTGCAAACAACACAGACCTGCCGTCAACCCTCTTTAACAAACACCTGAAGTCCTGCACAGACAAACACTAATGCAGGTTTGGACCACAGACACACACAAAGCCGTCAGAGACTTCACAGTTGCTGGAGGAGCAAACAATACTGGCAAGGTGGGTGTTTTTATCATCGTATTATTGATTATCAGTGTTGACAGTGTCAGTTCACATGTAAAATGTGCAAATATAAACTACTGCATGCTGGGCGGAAAAAAAGATAGACTGAAAAGATTAAAGTCTAAAAAGTGTTCATCATTGAGATCATCTCCTGTCCATTAAATGTTATATTAAGAGGAAATTCCACATACATTTCCTGACAACAAACCTGTGGCACAGGTTAAATTTTACAGTAACATAAATATAAGTATGTAAACATGACACAATGAAAACGTCAATTTTAGATCAATCTGGAAATATATGAACATTTTTTAAGCATTTGCATGAACAGGCAGCTATAGGACTTTAATTATAAAGACACCAAAATCCAAACGTAAGATTTATTACATATACAGGATAAAAGCTTTCCTGATGACATGCTGTGTAGTTGACATCATGACCTTTATTTGTATAGCACTTTAAAATATATTAGAAAGAGCCTGACAAAACAAAACAAACATTAATATATCAAGTCCATTATGCATTATCGAAAACCGCTTATCTATGCAGGGTCACGAGGGGACTGGAGACAATCCCAGCTGACACTGAATGAGAGGCAGGGTATACCCGGGACAACACATCGCAAGTTCATCAGAGGCTGGACACACAGAGACAAACAACCATAAGCACTCACAATCACACCTAAGGGAGATTTAGAGTCACCAATTAACCTACCTGCATGTCTTTGGATGGGTGGGAGGAAACAAGCTAGCAAAATAACTGATTGGTTCAATACAAGTTAAAACTGACAAGGCACCAATGAAATGAAATGAATTACAAATATAGAAATGCAGAATTATTGAAATTAGTTTTTTGTGAAGATTTAAAGGAAGTCACAGAGACACACAAGACAAATTTCAGCAGGAAGGTTTTAAAAGTCATGAATAAAAGTTATAATCTTATAGATTTTGGTGTATAGGATTAGAACTTTTATTATAATTTTTTAACAAGATTTCTATAATGTTTGGTTTGGATGACACCTGTAGAGACATGTGGTAACAGCAGTTGTGTTTTAAAACTACAGCATTACCTTAATGAGAAGCTATTTTGAAGCATCTGTTTAAATTAGAGAAAAACATACTCTGGTTGGTTTAATAAAGAAGTCAGTCAATCATGCAACCATCTGATTTCATGCTGCATGCACCACAGATAGTTCTCCTGAATAAAATACAGGTATCACCAGATTAAGTGCTGCATTGTGTGTATGAAGGCTGTTGAACATTTCCAGAAGTAAGGCCATAAATGATGTTAAAAAATGTGGGTTCTCTGATGTCTCTCGTTTGTTATGTTAAAGTTGAAGGCGTGAGAGAGTTTTGCCGCCCTACTGACTAAGTCTCCCTCGCAAAAGAGTTTTTTGAGTACAATGAGTAAATTAACTAATACATTTAAAAAAACCTGAAACAAATTGTTGTGAGGTAATAATAATAATAATAATCCTTATTTGTAGAGCACTTTTCAAAAACAAGTTACAAAGTGCTTTAACAAGTGTAAAGAATAATACAAAAAAACAAGATAAGAGCATGAAAAATTAATATAAAATTAGTAAAATACAATAAAATAAAAGGGATAAAATAAAGTCAAATAAGATCGGGAAAGGCTCTCCTATAAAAGTATGTTTTAAGAAGGGACTTAAAAGAGTTCACTGACTCAGCCGACCTGATTTCCTCGGGCAGGCTGTTCCAGAGCCTCGGGGCCCTGACAGCAAACGCTCTGTCCCCTTTAGTTTTCAGTCGAGACTCTGGAACAGACAACAGACCTCTGCCCGAGGATCTCAAGGTACGTGCTGGTGTGTATGGGACTAAAAGTTCAGAAATATAACAAGGCGAGAGGCCATGAAGAGCTTTAAAAGTGAT
>NW_025741907.1:0-2664 GCF_021292245.1 Micropterus dolomieu
TCAAGAACGGGGTTGATTAAACTTAAACACATCTGTAAAACACAGCCCTTTTTACACAGTCACAGTATTGTACCCTTCAGTAGGAGGATTTTTACAGGACTGTAGTATTGGGCTGCAGTTGTACAAAGTAATCTGGCAACTGAGAATATGTCACAATTTTTATTAGTGCCACAACCCCAAAACCCTAGTCCGCAAACGAATGGTTAATTTAAACTAACTAGTTCAGTTTGTTCAGGCAGTGGGAGGATTAGAGGACATTTCCAACAACGTTTCCTTATCAGTGAGTTTTTTTTAAGGGGTGTGTGAGTCTCAGCTTTTAGTAACTTAATTATTGTTTAAATTCAACATCCTGTTATTCATGAATATGTCAATATGTTAATCATGATGTCAATGTTGTTTTTTATTTTAAGAATGTCAAAACGCAAGTACAAATTGAACCTAACAGCACAATTAAATTACCCCATGCAAGACTAAAAAGAGGACATAATGTAAGTAATTCCATGAGAAATAATTATTGTAATGTGTAGGATAATAATTATTCAAAGGATTAATAACTTCAGTCTTTTACCTGATGATCTGCTTTAAAGATGGTAGATGGTTAAAATTGTTTTATTTTTTCAGGCATTGCTCTTCACAGATGACTGCAGATTTGATCTTGATCAAGGAGGATCACACACTGCAGATGTTGAGGTGAGAATTCCTGTATGTTTTCATATCGCAATGTATATCGCAGAAAAGAAAATATTGCAGTGTCATTTTCCAAAATTGTGCATCTCTAATTGTGTTTATGCGATCTTTTCTTCATATTGTGCAGACCATGTCTACATCTGGCCACTTGAAGCTTACACAGCAATCTGATCCAGATCACACGGCTGATCAGGTGAGCTCTACAACCAAACCGTGGGTGCGAGGTTGTCGGATGCTGCCAAAATGTTTTTCTAAATTAAACTTCTGTGTGTTTAGGCCTTGCCCTATGCAGAATACAGCTTCTGGATCAGATTCACACACTGCAGATGTTGAGGTGAGAGAGTAATATTCTCTTTGTGGCAAGTGGTCATTTTCCACTGTGCCTTACCACTTTTAATACTGTGTGATTGTGCCATCTCTTCTTTATCCTGTGCAGACCATGTCTCCATCTGGCCATCTTGATCTTCAATTGGATCCAGATGACACAATGGTGAGCTCTTCTACCAACCACATCTGAGGGTTGTTTAAAAAAGATTGTCTGTTAAGCCAGCTTAATTTCAAATTCTACTTTATAAAGTAGGTTGACCAGGTTCCATGGAAAAGTATTGTTTGGACTAGTCTAATCCTGGTCAAGCTAGTTATGAGGCTTAGCTTCACCTCAGACTCATCCAGTGCAACAATCTACCAGCAGTCCAGCCTGTATGACTCTCCATATTCCAAGTTCTTCCTAGTGAAGAGCTCTGTGGATCAAATCATACAAGTTGCAAGGATTTGAAATTAAGCAGAATTGAGATTCCTTATAGCAGCAGGGAAAGAAGCTGTTTTTAAACTGGATTGTTATGATGGACAAGGACCTGTAGCTCCTCCCAGAGGGACGAGGCATGTGAATGACACGAAACAGTTATACAGTTGAGGCCAAAATTATTAAGAATTATCGAACATTTTCCTGAAACTTGATATATTCAAACATTCAACAATGCTATTTAGTAGCTTTTGGTACATTTTGTAATATAAAATAAATTATTTATATTTATTTTTTGTTTTATATCAAATATAGTGAAAAACGGGGTGGTCAAAAATATTAGTGAATTTTTGCTTTCAAAACACACCTAATTAAACAATCAGCTTCCTAACAACAACTGAGCATTTAATCAGCATAAAATGACTCCAAGGAACAGGGCACTCATTATTATTATTACACATTATTGAGAGGCTACTGAAAAGTCTCATAGCTCATGATAAAGGGAAGGCATGTCCAAGCGTTTCCCAGTGTCTAGAACCGCTGTATGTTGCCTCATTGCCAAGTAGGAGACAAAATTCTGTAAGAAACAAACCTAGGGGTGGTCATAAGCGCAAGATTTCAATAATTCTGGAGGGGAAAATAGTCAGAAATGTCAAGAAGCCACATGGATGTTGCTTATGTTTAGCGAAGAAACCCTAAGAACCCAGTCCACAGTTCAACATGGTGGTGGGAGCATCATGCTGTGGGGCTGTTTTGCAGCCTCAGGCCTTGGGCAGGTGTATAGCATCATGAAGGAAGAAAATTATGTAGAAATTTTGAGGAATAATATGCAGAAATCTGCTCGTAGTCTATTCTTAGGTTGTCGCTGGGTCTTCCACTGGGGCTAATAATTTTGGCCTCAACTGTAGGTCAAAAACTTCACCAGGTATTGTTTTTATCAAGTTTGAGTTAGTCTGTCATATGAAAAAGTTAAATCCTAGTTCAGTTTCTTCAAGTTTAAGTAGACGTTTTGGCTTTGTTCAATAATAATCGTCACTTATTATCTACTCCCTACACCCTATCTAGGGAGTTCTATGTAGAAAACTGTATTTTAAGCTCACCGGTAAAATGAATACAGGGCTTATCCTCTAGGCACCATTAATTAAGTCATTGCTGTCGTACAATTAAAATGACCAATTTTTTTATATATTGGTGCAATGTGTGATAGTATATAGGCTATGGATTAGTTATTGGTC
>NW_025741908.1:0-2195 GCF_021292245.1 Micropterus dolomieu
GCATTCACACGGGATCGAACCGGTGTACCCTTCAACGCACACACAGACACACGAACTGACCAGCGCCCACAGTTTATGAGAAAACTCACCCTAAACGCTAGCTTCTGGAGCGGGAGTCAGCTCGATGGAGCCTGTGATGGAACGATGAATTCTGGCACAACACGGTCCCTTCGTGGTCGCCAATTTCTGTGGTGTCCGAACGATAATGCTGCGATGATGTGTTGAGAAGAAATCCGCTTGACACTGTTCTTGATTATAAAAGTTTATTACATCAAAGAATTCAGCATCAATTACAAGCTCTGCAGCAGCTTGGAGAGTGACCCAGCCCGATAACCACTCTGTCTCTCTGTACATCGAACACAGCTTATATAGGACATGTTTAGGTCTCTGCTAAATACCATATAAGGGCACGGTGCTGTAAAATAAGTGTAACCATCTGTTAGACACCACTTCCCCTAACACTGGGTCCACTGTGTCTCTCTCCAGCTCTGGGTCAGGGGTCAAATTCTATAGGAGGGTTCACTCTTGGTTCACCCATCAATCATTACTTCCCCATAAGGGTTCACTGTTCCTCTCACCAGCTGCAGAGCATTATATTAAACTGTAATGTCAAAAGCATATGTTATACACCACAACATCCTGATCATTTTTCAGAGGAGTCTGACAACTGGTTGTTAAAGAAATGAGGGACTGTGGAGCTGAGGTTAATGAAGTAAATTAGGGATACAAACGTCTCGGGTTACGTATGTAACCCTGGTTCCCCGAGAAGGGGAACGAGACACTGCGTCGGTTACGACACTAAGGGGAACGCACCTAGACGTAGCAGGTCTGAACGTGAATGAAATCACTCCAATCCTATTGGTTTGTTGCTAGAACGGTAAGGTGTGACGGAATAACCGGAGGAGTATAAAGCACACCTGTACACACTCATCATTAGCTTAACTATGAAGCAGGTGCTTCAGGCGGGGAGAGAGGTGCGGCGGGCCGACGCAGTGTCTCGTTCCCCTTCTCGGATGCAGGGAGCCCAGCCCTGGGGGACCCAAAACACACTAGCAGCTGGTCAGCCTTCCTCCAACGGGAGGACCTCAGAGCGTAAAGTCTCCCGTCCTCTGCCGTCACATGAGGTGGAGGATGAAATGCCTGCAGCACTGTGGACCCTGCCGCACAAGAAGGCACTTTAGGGATGTATCCTTTACGAGGGTGCAGGATAGCCCTAATATTCCCCGGGGCAAACTCCAGGCTTTGCGGGGAAACAGAAAGCGTTTGGAAATCCCCCACCCTCCTCAGAGAGGTGATAGGTAGTGAAGTACCTTTTTGTACATGTTTACGATGAGTCCTCCATGCACGCCAAAGTTACTCATGGAGTTCCTCAAGGATCTGTCCTTGGACCAATCCTCTTCACTTTATATATGCTTCCTTTAGGCAATATTATCAGGAAACATTCCATAAGCTTTCATTGTTATGCAGATGATACTCAGTTATATCTATCGATTAAGCCAGATGAAACTCATCAGTTAGCTAAACTTCAAATGTGCCTTCAGGATGTTAAAACCTGGATGACCTGTAATTTTCTCATGTTAAACTCAGATAAAACAGAAGTTATTGCTCTGGGGCCCAAGCACCTCCGTGACGCATTATCTAAAGATATAGTTTCCCTGGATGGCATCGCCTTGGCCTCCAGCACCACTGTGAGGAATCTTGGAGTTATCTTTGATCAGGACATGTCGTTTAAGTCTCACATTAAGCAAATTTCAAGGACCGCCTTTTTTCACCTACGTAATATTGCGAAAATCAGGAACATCCTGTCTAAAAATGATGCAGAAAAACTAGTCCATGCATTTGTTACTTCTAGGCTGGATTACTGCAATTCCTTATTATCAGGATGCTCGAAAAAGTCCATTAAGACTCTTCAGCTGATCCAGAATGCTGCAGCACGTGTTCTGACAGGAACCAGGAAAAGAGATCACATTTCTCCTGTTTTAGCTTCTTTGCATTGGCTTCCAGTAAAATCCAGAATAGAATTTAAAATCATTCTTCTTACCTACAAAGCTCTTAATGGTCAGGCACCATCTTATCTTAAAGAGCTCATAGTACCTTACTACCCCACCAGAGCACTGCGCTCCCAGAATGCAGGGTTACTTGTGGTTCCTAGAGTCTCCAAAAGTAGACTAGGAGCCAGAGCGTTCAGCTATCAA
>NW_025741909.1:0-2500 GCF_021292245.1 Micropterus dolomieu
GTATCCCACTATAACATTTGCTAGGAAACAAGAAACACCACCATATTCACCCCTGTTATTAGTCATGATGTGAAATATACACAAAACAAAATACTTGATAGTAGGCCATAATCTGTGCATTATGGAGTGGAATGCATATTTTGGCAGACTGCATGTCCAGGTAGGACCAGTAGGCTACTTTTATCGCTTTTTGTTTATGAAAAGTGCTGTTTAAATGCAATGCATTGTTAAATTGTTATGATAATAATATACCCTTTAAGGAGGGGATTTCCAGCAATATCCAAAGGCTATCCATGCAGTGGAAACATGGATTACAAGGACAGAATATTGTCTACAATGCTGCAATCAGTTTAATGTACATTTCGTCGCAAGGAAGATAGATTACTATGATTACTGTAGACCAGGGCTATTCAATTACAAATTCAATTGCCATTTTCTCACGAGTTGGGATCATAAGGATTTTATTGACACACTTGTATTGGTAATCCCTTTTGGCTCAGTTCTTTATTAATGCTCTTATCAGTCCTATTTATTACTAAATAACTGAATCTATTATTTAAAAAAACATTGTACCATTTTTATTAACTAAATGTTTCTAGAGCAGCAACGGGATTTACAACAGCAAAGTCACTAATATCTAGCGGGAAACAAATCTAACATGTCAGTAAAATAGATCATATTCCTGATATCAACATACTGAGTGAAGTTTAGAAAGAATGAACAGCTCAGTCCCTCCTGTCCTCCTCCCTCTGCTGCCGCCGTGTGTGCGAGAGCACATGTGCGTGTGCGTGTGTGTGTGTGTGTGTGTGTGTGTGTGGAGTGGAGTCGCTCTGCAGACACACAGAGGAGCGGCGAGGCTGCAGGTCGGACAGTTATGTTGGGCCTTGATTGCCGGTGATCGGTACAGCGCATTCTCAAGATGAGAAGGAAACCACATAGCTCACTCTTTAGCTACTTTCCTACACTACACATGTAGTTTACTTTTGTTGTCATATATATTAGATTACAGAGCCCAAGAATCAAGCCATCCTCGATGCTCAAGGACCATGAGTATCTGTTAGCCAGTGTTGTAGTCAAGACCGCCCAAACCGAGACCAAGTCAAGACCAAGACCAGAGTTCATCGCAACCGAGACAAGGTACGAGACTTTTAGGGGCTGAGAGCAGTCAAGACCAAGACCGAGGGAGGGCAAGACCGAGTCAAGACCAAGACCAGTTTCCTGCATTGCATGGCACGCAATAAAATGTGGAATTAGATCATAGGTACTTCTCAAAGTGATCTGAAAGATCCACTTTCCCATTAAAACACCCACATATAAACACTAAGAGCTGAAATCAACGTAAGCATTGCGAGGAGGGGTGACAGCTGTCGTTAACGGGAACAACACATGTTTAATTAGGGTTATTGGTTGCTTTTGAAGCAATAAGTTTTACTTCCAATCAAAGTTAGGATGTTAACAAATCAGACAATGCAAAAGCAATTTCTTGATAATCCCAATGTTACGGTCTTGACTGGTCTTGAAATAAAATCCAGAGTCCTCAATGTCCGAGACCGAGACAAGACCGAGTACAAAGGCGGTCGAGTCCGAGACGAGACCAAGACCATCAAAAAGTGGTCTTAAGACCGGTCTTAAGACCACTTATTATGCAATGGCCTCACTTCATCTTATTTAGAGTAACTTGCTTTAATAAGTGTTCACTTGGGTCCTGCTGCTGGCACTTTCATGTAAGCGCAAAGAAGGCCGAGTAAGTTTGTCAGTGGGCATTGGGGGGTCCTTACTGCTGCTCCCTGCCTCAAGCCTTCAATGTATGCACCTGGATGGGCAGGGACATCCCAGAACAGAGCCATACCGCCAAACATAACTACAATGCCGAAAAGTTGTCCTGACTGAAATCTTTTATTGAGTCAATTTTAACTTTAACTTGAACAATCTGTTAGTTGAGCAATCTCAGTATTGTTAACAAAAATAGGCTGGGAAAGATTGTTAAACTTTGCCAAAAGACTACTGGGACTAACTTGAATGATCTTGACCATGCCATCCAAGTGAGAGCCACTCAAAAGGCAAAGGTCATTTTGGCGGATCCTTGACACCATCTCCTTGGAAAATTTCGACTTCTGCCATCAAGGAGGAAGTACACTTTCTCTAGGAGGGCCGAATCAAACAGATATCTGAGATAATTTGTCCTGTCAGCTGTTGGGTTTTTAAAACACCTGTAGACCTCAGGACTGATGGACACACTGTGCTCTACATCTTATGGTAACTTTACTATTTGTTGATAACATCTGTAATATGTTATATGTACTCGTGTCTTCTATTTATTTACTTGTTTTATGATGTGTATTGACTACTTGCAAACCTCTGGGACAAATCAAATTAAATATTTCTACCTGGATACAGAATGAATATCTGATATGGAGCGCATATCAGCAGACTTTAGGGCAGCGGTTTTCAAAGTCTGAGACTGCGAGCCTCCCCTCAGACAAAGCTTGGGAAACGCCGA
>NW_025741909.1:2520-5018 GCF_021292245.1 Micropterus dolomieu
CATTTATTAGTTTCTGACTCTGATGGAGGAAAAAACTGTTTTCAAAAACTACTGCATCTCTGAACTCTCACACATGTAGGCTATTCTGTGATCTCCTTTTGATAACTAATGCAATATTGTTTGACTTCCATTCACTGAGCCTCCCCTGAAACTGTTTGGAGCCCCCCCAGGGAGGCCCGCCTCACACTTTGAAAACCTCTGCTTCAGAGGATGAGCATATGAACGTCTCGTAAAACAGCGAGTATTAAATAATCTAATAATGCAAGCATTTCGAGTGGAGCAGTGAAGTAAGTGGGCTACAATTGCAAGCATGCAAAAATCACAAAGTTGGCCTAAGCAAATAGGCTGACAAAGGATAAAAGCAGCCTATGTTTACAGAATACGTATGTATCTCCTTGAAAGAAATAATTAATGCATATATGGCTCTACGTGCTACATAGGCTACATAAAAAGTTGAAGAACTCAAAAGGTGATGACATTTTAAGAATAATTATTACATATTATAATAATTACCCTATTATTATTGTTATTGTTATTGTTATTATAATATTGTAGGTATTTTTTGTTGCAATTTTTCTATCATATAGGCCTATTCATATTGAAAATAAAGATCGAGCGAGCATTTGCCCTTTTTCTCCATGGGAGGTTTCTGTCCTCCCTAAGCTCATCCTAGCACACCTGTGTTACCCATTACCAAAATATTTCCTTATAGAAATATAAAAAATCGTGCTGATCATCATTCATATGTACAGGAGTGTTACGGCCGCCGCTGGCTGCCTTAGAGTAGTTGTGTTCTGGAGTTCTCTGAACAGTATGCAAATCCCCGCTGCAAGCACCTGTTGAGGATTGGTTCCTCTGGACCTGGACCCACCCACTTCCTGGTTGCTGTTTGCTGGCATCTGATTGGTGTGGTCGAAGATCCAACCAAACCTGCCAACCAGGACTCCCCAATACAGCTGGCCTACAAATAGTTTGCGTTTCTGCAGTTCGAGGTGACTGTGAGCCAGTGATCAGTTCGTCTTGTTGTTGGTTATGTATCCTTGTGAATAGTGAATTTCTTGAGTGTTGAATTTACCTGTTTCTGTCGGTTGCCTATTTAAGCGTCTGCCGTCAGTTAGAAGCCTTGTAAACCACATGGTGTGAGTGGCACTCTTTAGGGTTGAACATTGTCTGTTTGGGTTACTTTACATTCTTGTAAAGCATGTAGGTACTGACCTCCTTTTGTTCAGTGTTTTTTTTTTTTTTTTTTTTTTTGAGTAGAGAGCTGTCTTTGGGCAATACCTCCTTTTTGTTTCCTTTTTTTTGTCAGTACCTACATAGCCTCCTTTCGTTGTGTTTTTTCTGAGACAAATCATTTAATTAAACAATTGACTTAAACCTAAATTCCGTTGTCCTTACCACCTTCATTCTATCCCAAATACCTTGTTACTGCCCTACCCTAACGAGCTGGGTTGTAACAAGGAGCATTTCAAATTTGAAAGATAAAAAATTCTAATATTTTGAACTGCACTTCTGGGCATTCAGCAAACTTTGCCATCAGGTTTCAAATCCAAGTAAATTTCTTCATCGTACAAATTCGTCATAGTTACAGAGAGTGTGTTTTCTCCCAAATCAGACAAATTGTTGTGCTGAAAAAGTATATCCTTTTCAAAAGTGTGCAGGTGCAGGTTAAAAAAATGACATTTTATTTAAAATAGGAATTTATTAAACCTGCTTGCAATATTGCTATTGCAATAACTGTTACAAAAACAAAATGAAGAAAAAGGAAACATGGTTTGTTGGGAAACAGGCTGAGGCAATATATTGTATACTTTCCAATGAAGTGTTTCAAGATCACAGTACAATAGAACTATGGTATGTTTTTTGTAATTTTGGCTCCACTCCAGCACACTGGATGTACTGTGAGTGCTTTACCTGTAATGATCTAAAACTGTAAAGTTTATCCCTGTCCTGGCTTGAGTGGCCCAAGAGGAGGGGCTATGGGAAGGGCCTTTAGGAATAAGTCTAAGGCCTGCTAATCAGCTTTCCTGAATTTCCTTTTGAATATTTAGATTTTCCTCCAAGCTCTCTTCACACTTCCATGAATATAACTAGTGGGAAAATAATGACTCCTTTTTTACCCATATTAATATAAAATGAATATGTATTAATTACCAGTGCCCGTTCTAGACCAATTTCATTGAGGGTGCCAGGCTGGGGCCAGTAGTTTTGTCAGAGGGGTACATTCAATCCGGGACAAAAGAGACAAAGGCACTGTTCAAGCTCTTAAAATGTCTTGTTTAGTATATAATGTAATGTTTTAGTATATTTCAGTAACTTACACTTATTTGTTTCAGTAACAGGATCTTTCTAGTAACTTAGTTATAGTTTTATTAAATTACATTATATATATAAAAAAACATTCCTGTTAATTTTAGCTCAAGTTACAGCACATTCTTTGATACAACTCTTCTTTGTAAGGCTTAATGAACAGTTTAAGCTCTAGACATTCTCTGGAT
>NW_025741910.1:0-16387 GCF_021292245.1 Micropterus dolomieu
TTTTTTTAAAAATAACTGCACATTACATAAATTTAAAATAATTGGAAACATTCCTTAAATAAAGTATTAATTTATGAAAAAGTATTCAGAGAGTGAAATTACAACATACAAGCGAAACTCTAATTTGCAAATTATATGCAGTGTTTTTGAGCTGCTGTGGTCATCTGCAGTAACAAGCTGATTGGTATTGGTCACAAACCAATCAAAACCAACTGAAATATTTGACGGGTCATTTACTGATTAAATCAGCATTGTTACCAAAGTGAAAGAACGCTTAAAGTGGTCACATTATGCACGTTTTCAGGTTCATAATTTTATTTAGGGGTTGTACCAGAACAGGTTTACGTGATTTCATTATCAAAAAACACCATATTTGTCTTCATACTGCACATTGCTGCTGCTCCTCTTTTCACCCTGTGTGTTTGGAAGGGAGAGGAGAGGCAGCAGGTGGATGTCTTTCCACCTGTGCTTTTGAGGGCGTGTCTGACTAGCCGCTAGGCGAGGATATGATACTTTTTCTTGTGACGTCACAAGAAATGGGAAGTAAATGCTGGACTACAAACAGGCTGTTTTCAGGGAGTTCAGAGCAGTGTTTTCTGCAGGAGATGGGAAATCCCTTTGGGCTGGACTTTGGGCTTTTTCACTTTGCAAACCTATTACATGCACAAAAAAGGAGAGGGAAAAAGCCAAAAGAGCATAATATGACCTCTTTCATAGTAAAGCTGGTAATATTCGAGATTTTTCCTATTGTTAACAAAACTCATGACAAGAACCAAATGTGGATTGATGCAATTAACATGTGGCATGTGTATCCAAAGCCTGATGTATTGTATTTCTCTGTACCACTGTTGCTCTTTAAACACACATTAATGAGCTACACTGTTGCACTGACTGACATGTTCCTTCATTACCGTGAAACCGTGAAACCGTGTGTCATTGTCATTCCCCCACACTGTTCTAATCCCATAAATACTCACTAACAGCCCCCAGCAAATGCACTATTCCCTCTTGTTTGGGTAACGTTGGTTGAAAAATAAGTGACCAGCTGCTTTAGTCTATAACTATATATAAGTGAAAAAAAAGTACATCTTCAGTTGGAAGCAATTGGCTCGGGGCTGAGAGCCACAGACAGGAAAGTCAGAAAGTATTGAGACAGACTAAACATTGTTGGTTTTGGTCTTCTAATGCCAACTTTATCGTTAAATGGCCACCACACTTTTTTGCATTTCCTGTAACCATTTTGAGTTGATGCTACAAAAACCACATAGTGTGGAAAAGACACTCTGTCTCACACAAATTACGGTCATTTGCAACTCATTCACAATTTCCAATACGTTTTGGAGGAGACAAAGTGTCTTGTTCACTGGCAAAACCTTGTTTAGGATCTGGTGACGCTGATAATCTGTGGTGAAAAGTCACGAGGAGGATGTCTGAAAACACATGACTTTAACGTTGGAGACTCAACCACACTTCAATCCTGTGCTTTTAGTAAAGATTTTATACTCACTGCTTTTAAGACCAAGACCTCCCATAACCATGATTTGTTAATGAAGGACACTGACAGTGAACATTTTGAAAATATGTTCAATGTAAATGCCGTGTTTGTGGATTAAAAATGTTGTTGTATTAGAATGTAATAGGACATGTACGTACTTGGGAACCAGTGCAGGTGCTGTGAGTGGAAGTGCTTTTGTTTTACATCTGGTTTGTTTGTCTGCCCTATATATGAATAACTTGTTGACAGATTTCAATTAAAATTGATGGAAAGTTAATACACAGCCCAAAGGGAAAAGAGATTAGCGTTAGAATCCTGAATTCAAGATTTCTTTAATGTTTTGTTTTTTCATGTTTCTGGATCATTTCTTCCATGAAGAATCACCCTGAAATATAAATCAATTGATTGATTGATGGATGAAGTGAGTGATTGATTTAATGGCTGCAAGGCATAATTATTGTATTATGTGCATTGCATACTAGTTTGCTGTTGTCACATCACATTGCACTGTGCTTCATTTGTTTTCTTTCTAGCTGTGATTCTTCTCCACTGTTGTGAAATATTTAGACAGCAGCCGAAGGAATGAATGGATTAAAGAACTCATTTGCCACATCTTGATGTCTTAAGGCCCAAATTAATAATGTGCATGAATGAAGTAACACTTCTAAACCATTACTCTTTCCAAATATAATCATGTTACTTTCCAGGTGACAGTGTGAGAGCAGAAATGTGTTACCTCGTAGCTTTAGCCTCCATGCTCCACATGCTTCACAGGCTGACAATTTATTCCATGCATTTCCATCCAACTCCAAGTGCAACAATTTCATGGTGGCTTCTACTGCCCTGATGGGCTCACACCTGTACGACTTCCAGCTACCGCATGAAACAAACATGAATATATATCAAAAAATGTAGGTAAGGAAGGTTGTATGTTGAGCTTGCTGCTTATCCATAGATTGAACATGAGGTCGTACTATATCTCTAAAATGTACCTGATGATTGTGGCTTTAAACGCAAAATGTTCACGATTAAGATTTCTTTCAGGATGTTGTCTGAAATGTTCCTACTTAAAAAGCTGCAGGGCGATCAAATGAAGCGATACCACAGAGCTATTGATATGTTTTATATTGCTTTGGTAGTTGGGGATGTTAACTGAGCTGTAGGGTGCTTTCTGGTGATGATGACAAGAGTGATGGGCTTAATGAGCGTGGGCTGCAGGGCTGGACTAAGATGCTGAAAACAGCCCCTGAGCCCAACTAGTGGAAGGACCAGTTTAAAGGATTGTTTGACTCTTGAAAAACATACCAAATGTTTGTCTTATTTGATTGAGACATTATTCTCTGTTAAAGAGAAAACCCAACAAAGATAGTGATTCTGAGCTGAGCCCAGGGTGACAGATTTTCCCCTCAGCTCCACCCAGGTTTTGATCCAGTTGCCAGTACTAAGACAAAACCTGTGGGGTACTTTAATCAGGTATTAAATGCCATCCATCCATCCATCCATCCATCCACTATCTTCTGCTTATCCGGGGTCGGGCTGCAGTGGCAGCAGTCTAAGCCGGGTATTACAGACATCCCTCTCACCAGCAATGTTTTCCAGCTCCTCCTGTGGGATGCCAACGTGTTTCACAGGCCAAATGAGATATATTATCCCTCCAGTGTGTTTGTCTTCAGGCTTTGCCTCCTCCTCAGAGGAATGTTGGTGGGGTTTAGGAGCTCCTCAAAGTGCTCTTTCCACTGCTCGACACTATCCCCAGTCTGGGTCAGCAGTTCTCCTCCCTGGCTGAGCACAACCTAAGCCTGCTTTCCCTACCTGAGTTGTCAAATGGTTTGCCACAACTTCTTTGAGGCCTACCACAAAGTCTTTCTCTATACCCTGGCTACCAAACACTTGGAAGCAAGTTCGCCTCCCATGTCTGTCTCCAGGAAGGGCCCCCAGTTTCCTTTTCTGGCAGAGGTGCTGCAGCCCCTACTCGGCCTATTCATGTGCAAATCACTCTTATTCTGGCCTCTCTACTGGGACCAACAGGTGTTGGCTATAATTTCTCTATGTATAATATGTGACGCATTGCATTGTGGGATTCTTGCAGGTTTTAAGTTGTACGCTCGTTATAGAGGACACCATACTGTGTATACATTTCACACCCATTTAACTTAAAAATCATTTTAGTGAAAATAGCAAAATAGATGGAAAAGCTTGGTGACATAGTGACTACTCACAATGCGAGTTGATACTAGATCTACTGCTGGCAAGCTAACCAGTAACACGCCAGCAGGCTGGGAACATGCTAGCACTGTTCAGTCACATTTGTTCTTGAATATAACTGGCCTGTTACTGCCAGTTAGTACTGATTCATATTTAAAATATTGGCATTATCTGCTCTGCAGGCATTAGACCTGTCTGTCTTGTCTCTCCCTTTTATTTTTTCTCTTTCTCTCAGGCTAAATCAAATGGCCATAAGGATAACTGGATCTAATGACTGTTAATAATAATAATAATAATAATAATAATAATAATAATACTGACTGTTGCTGACTCCATCATGGGGAGGCTGAAACGGCTTTAGGAATCCTGTTTTCTCATCTACCAGCTGCTCAGTACGTGGTAGATTTACAATGAAATGTCAAATGTAAAAGCAGTCATTGTGTGTGTTTTATATATCAACTCATGTTGTTTTGTTTCAGACTTCATATGTGACTTTATGCAATGCCAGTTGAACAATTTTAATGTGAACTAACATCAGTAAGCATCTTGGGATGGGAGATAACGTGGGATTACATGATTGTTTCCTGTGAATCCCTCGTGCAGGTAGGTAAATTGGATCCAGCTCAGGAATGTCAAGCTCTGCCACTAACATTAAAACTATATACAGCAGATAAATTAATACAGATTGTAAATACATTAGAAGGCTATTGCTGTAAAAAAAAAAAAAATTAAAAGAAAAGAAGAAGGGTTTGGTTTCATAGCGCGGCTTTGGCCCTGGAGGTAGAGTGAGTTCTCCACATTTTGAAGTGTCCTTGGGCAAGACACTGAACAACATGTTACTCCCAGTGGTCAGGCCAGCACCCTGCATGGTAGATCACTGCTATCAGTGTGTGAATGTGTGTAAATGGGAGGTAAATTGTTGGGTGCTTTGGAAAATTTCACTATATAAATGCATCCATGTAGATGATAAATCTTAAGGTTTATAACTTTGAGTAAAAACTAGTATAAAGCAGAAGAAAACTGAGACTGTATAGAGTGTAATACACAGGCTGTTTTTTTTCCTTTAGTCAAAAATATAGTAAGGTTGTTGAGACTACAGACATATGCTGTCCATATAGCATATTTACAGTAGCTATGTTTGTCAAACAACTACTGCGTGCATTTACTTTATTAATTTCTTAAAATGATATTTTTTTAACATATAGCAAGTTACAAAGTCATTCACATGAACAGCATCAGTAACTTTGCACTTTGAGCCCCGAATGGCAATAAGAAATACATTTTGTCAAGTATTTCTTGAATGTTATATTGACAATCTACAAGCGACAGGCTTTTTTTTGACTAAACTGACACTAAAAGTTGATTTGAGCAAAGGAGGTAAATCTCTTGTGTCTCCCTTTGTGCAGATAGGATTCTCTTCTCCAGTGAGGCCACACTGGATGATTTAGGCTGATTCCTGCAGCATTAACATTGTGCTGTGGGACTCTATGGAGAACTACCCAGCTAAGAGAAACTGGCAGAGTTACAGGAATGCTAATGAGATATCTGTCCCTGTGAAAATAAACTCAATGAATTAAAGTGGTGAAAATGTAAAAAATATGACTTGGGCGGAGAGGAGTGTTAATTATCCATCTGCTCTCTCTTTTCTCTCACACTCATTCCTGTTCATTATTCTACACTTCTTTTCGCACTGCCATTTCACTCTTTCATTTACTCCCTTATTATTCTGCTGGAGCAATATCATAGCCTCTCTTCCCCTCCCCTCCTCTCCTCTCCGGCCTTCCCTTTCCTGTTGCCGGGATTATTTTGAGATGACAGGAGGCTCAATGGGACGGCTGGGGTTTAGGCTCAGAAAGTCCAACTGAGAATAAGGAAGAGAAGAAAAGGACGAGGACACAGAAGAGGACGAGGAGGCGGGGATAGATTGGATAATGAAATTGACGCAATGAAAAGAGGATGCAGTGGACCTAATGGGATGATCAGTGATCTAAAGGAAAAAGAGGATGAGCTAATGATGAGAAATGGTGTTAATTTAATCTGAATGGAAGGGGAGGAGACACAAAACCTTGTGTTGTTTCATTATAGTGTTTCCTCTCTTTGTCTGGTCTGTGAGTGTCTCTCACATTGACACTAAATCAGTAAGGCCTAATCTGTCTTTTTCTGTTTTATATGTAACAGTATGTGGTTTTTAATCCACAAAAATACAGTTTGTTTCTTTTCACTAAATAGCAAAAACAATAAACAGTCTCTTTTCCAGACTATTTTTCTCTGTTTATATTTGTGTAAATTGAATATTTTCGAGTTTTGGACGTTTCATTTTATTGACTGAATTGATAAATGGACTAATGAATTAAAGGAAAAAATGTACCGAGATCTTAATCAATACAGGAAATAACCATTAGATTCAACACTAATCATTTACTTCCTCTCAGTCATGCAGGGAAGCGTTTAAGATTCAGACCATGGCCCTCACTAAAGCAGACATGAAAGGAAAAACGAGTTTAGTTTTGGATGGTTTCACATAATGAGATTCAAACTCACTTTCACACCATTTTAGAGGTTAAGTAAGTGTAACGTGTATGAACTGGATTTGGACTCACGACTAGCAGACTGACACAGCACATAAGATTTGACAAGAACTGTCTTGTCTTGAAATACTACGAGCTTATTGTCAAACTCAGTCAGGCAAATCCAACAGGGGCTCAGCAGGTAGGGAGGTAAACTGAGGCCGAGGTCAAAACCAGGAAGGAAGGAAGCCAAGAGAGAAATGGCTGGCAGAAAACAGACAATCTGTCAAAGTCTTGGAGGAACTGGGGGCCATATCGTCAGCATTTTAATGCCTAGCTTTCTGTGTTCACTTTTAGCTGGTTTACTTGGTAAATGGAATAAATTACTCATAAGAGGGTAGCTGTTCACTGACCATTTACACGGTTAGCTCTAATGACTGCATGCAATACCGTAAAAGTCCCATAAAACCTCTGACTTCGTACACCTTCCAAGCTCTAAGGAATGGAATCCATGCTTAACCTAACACCAATTAAAAATCTTGATTGTGCTGACCTCCATTAGTTCAAGTTGTCACTTGTAATGCAGTAATATAACTGTGACAAAAAAAGTGAACTAAGCACTGTTAGGTGTGGTTACAAGCTACTGATTATAAAATGAACAAAATACGTGCATGCACCAATCAACAACTTAAACAACTTCTGGACACAGTTTCTTTACGGACAGGTTTTCCATTTTCTCCCTGTGAACATGGTTTGGAAACTATCTATCAGGTAGATCTCAGTGCATGCCGGTAGAGGGTCTCACTTCCAGCCCTCTTAGTGTATCCAAGGGTGTGCCCCAGGGGTCAGTGCTGGGACCACTCCTATTTATATTATTTATCAACATTCTTGATCAAAATGTCCCCAATGCAAATTTTCATTTCTATGCTGATGATACTGTGATATACTGCTCTGCATCTACACCAAACCAGCCTCTTTGTCAGCTACAACTTGCTTTTGATACTGTACAACACACCTTGTTTGATTTAAAATTTGTTTTGAATGACGACCAAACAAAACTTAAGTTGTTTTCCAATGCAAAATCAAAGTCACTGAACCTTCCACCCATCACTACTTCTCAGGGCTCCGAGATTGAGTCTGTATCTCAATACAAGTATCTTGGTATCATAATTGATCACATTCAGCAGTTGGTGAAAAAACTGAAGCTGAAACTGGGTTTTTATTTTAGAAACAAGTCATGTTTTTCCTTTGAGGCCAAAAGGAGACTTGTTGCTGCCACTTTCATGTCCGCGCTGGACTATGACGATGTTGTATACATGCATGCATCCATTCAAAGCTTTAAACTGTTGGATACTGTTTACCATGGAGCTCTGAGGTTCATCAAACAAACTTTAGAGCCCTTACTCATCATTGCTCCTTGTATGAGCGGGTTGGTTGGTCTGCATTGTCCACCCATAGACTTAATCATTGGCACATTCACATCTGCTTCCTCCATACCTACAAACCTACATCAAAAAGAAAGGCACAGGAAGATATAGTCTGCGTTTTGAGGACTTAGTACTACTATCTGTCCTTCAAGTCCGGACTGAATTGGGAAAAGGGGCATTTAAGTATGCGCTTGGAATCAGCTGCAAAATGTCCTGAATCTACAGGAGCCGGTTTTACTGGTTGCTTTTAAAGTACTTTTAAATGACATGGCTGTAGATGTTACGATTGATTACTCAGATGATCCTTGTTGTTTATCACTTGTGGTAAATATATATGAAATTTTGATGACCTTGTAACTCACTATTTATTCCCATCTTAAAATTGTTATATGTTTTATGTTATATGTTTTAATGTCTACAACCTAGTTAATTGTGCTGCTGCGTGTCTTGGCCAGGACACTCTTGGAAAAGAGATTTTTAATCTCACTGAGTTTTTCTTTCTGGTTAAATAAAGGTAAATAATAATAAGAGGAGGGAAGACAGAATTATGCCTACATATGTGTTGCCTCAGCAGAGATGATATTACATGAGTTGATCTACAGGAGAAACAGACGTGAAAGCTACACAAAATGCCTGACAGCTGCACTGCATTCGATTCTATTATATTAAAAGGTTTTGAAATGTCACGTGCTACCTGTATTTTGTGTTTCCTTTCCCATATATAAAAACATTTCTACCATAAATTGGTGCAGAAACTTTCACCAGAATGCAGGAAATTAAGTGTTTAAAGACCAAAATTTCCTGGGGGAGGTCCACCCAGGCACCCCGCTCATATATGTCTCTTTACATTAATACTTATTACTGTACTTAGGCTTATAAAAATAACAAACCAAAAACAATAACAAACATAAACAGTAAGAAACATAGCCTGCATTTGTGCATTGAAACCTCACTTCAGGATGTACACGTGATTGACAACCTCATTAAATTTAGTAGGGCAGCACTTTCAGTCGCATCACTGTGATCTTGCTAAGAGATTATGGGAGCCCACAGAGAGCACTGTAAGACTTCCCACTGTGTTACACACACACACAAACATTTGTTTTTTTTGTGTTTCACATGTAAGTGAACTGTGCAGAGCTGTGGGCTTGTGAAGAATGATTGATCACTCAAAAGAAGATTTTGTTATTACTGTCTATACATATATTAGTCTATGTGTATGTGAGAGAGAGAGAGAGGGAAATTCACTGACTTTTCTACACAGACTTTGTCCCTGAGATAATGAAGCAATCCACATCTTTATGTTCAGGGTATAAACATGGCAGGTGAATCCGGCAGCCTATTTTGTTGGCCGAGGGGAAAAAAAATCAATGAAGTAAATGAAGGCTTCGTGTTTGACAAAGATTAATGAAAGTACCGATAATAGATGAAATTTTTTGACTAGGTAGAAAACACTGCATTATTAGTGCTTCAGTTAATTCTCGAGTTGTTGGACAAACACAATAAATGCTCGCTCTAAGTAGTTCAGCTTCCACAACAGGCGCTGAGCACATCGTACTGTGCAAAAATATTGGGACCTTCTTGTGAGCAAACCAAATGGTGGATAAGGAACACCAGAACAAGAAGCAAGATACTCACACTCAGTAAATCTCACACTACTGATTGATAATATCAAACTTCTGACCGCAGTAAAATGTTTAAGAGAAGAGTGTTTACTCAAAGTTGATTTCTTATAACATGTTTTGATAAATTTTAGTCAGGTTTCTGTTTACTCATAGCACTGAAAATGACCTCATTAAAGTAACATCAGCTGATGGTGGAGATTTTAATTCTTATTGATTTCAGCGCAGCATTTGGCACAGTTTATTACATTTTATGCTCCTGGATGGCATGGATCGTGCAAACTGTTACATGGAAGTTGTGTGTTTTTGAGATGTTTTTTTCCCCAATACAACATTTATGATTTCATCTTCTGAGGAACTGCAGGATGGAGAACAGATCTCCCCACGGAGGCAATAAAAGTATATCTCATCTTATACATCTAGACTGGTTTAACTTTTTCAGTAGTGACCAATCATGCTGCTTGTTCTTGTGTCCCCTCTGACCTGTGGTGTTCCCCAGTTCATGCTGCCACTGGGACATCATACATAATCAATTTTTAGTTCCATTGTTAGGAGGATGACATGCAAATTTAATCAGTTATCTTGTGTGATTATTTACCCCTAAGGTTGCACGGTCTTGACGAAACGGTGACCCCGGTTATGGGAAGCCGACATGCAAACAAAGAGGCCCATAGGCACTGGCATTGGTCGCTAGTGAGTCTCTTAGGGCGTCGGGGAGTGAGGTTTACTCACTGCACAGCCATCTGGCTTCTGTTATACTTGTATGGAAGAAATAAAGTGCTGCATGTCCCAAAACGTTCTCCAGCTAAATAAAAACATAAAAAGTATAATATTTGACCACCCCTCATTTAAAAATCAAGTTTTAAAAAAGGCAATTGAGGAGCATCTTTCTCATTAAAGACTAATAATAATAATAATAATAATAATAATAATAATAATTATTATTATTATTATTATTATTATTATTATTATTATTACTCAATTGCCTTTCGTCAAGACCGTGCATGTAAGACACTATAATTTTGGGTTACAAAATGTTTCTTCGTAATTATTTCAAATGTTTTTTCCTTAGATTTTTGTATTTCACTTGGTGAAACTAGGTTAGCTAGTTTGTGAGTTGGTAATAGATGAATAAATAAGAAAATGGGATTTACAACTTGATTATGCTTTTTACCAGAGTTCCTTGTATCTCGCTCATACCAGGTGTCCAAGTTGGCCGAGCTTCAACAATCTGTCCGAGGTCTAACTCATGTGATTCATTTCCTGCCTACAGAACCGCACTGCTTCTTCTGAGAAATGTTAGTTAACTAAAACTCCATGTGACATCGCCTGATGTCAAGGGTCTGAACAGGAGAGGTGGGGGCTGAATGCAACAAGCTCGAGTGAAAACAAATTCCACGTGAGTAAAATCAACGTTACGATTTTTACATGAGCAAGTTTGATGTGTCGTTTGTTTGTGTGTGTTGTATGACAATTGAGTCATCATTCCCTCTGACATGTGAGTGAATGAGTGCATAAGTGGTGCGCGCCACCAGAAGTCAGCAGACCTAAGCCCTCGTGTCCTGCAGAGAGGAGATCTGGCAGCGCCGTCATGATCCTGGCTGTGTTTTCTTGGCATGCTTTAGAGGAGCCTGCAGGCTTTCATTCCAACCGAGCGCTGCACTGATTAACACACCTTCAGTTCTGCTGCTGTAGTACTGGATAGGAAACAGTTGCCCAGGCCACTGAACACCTCAGAGAGAGCCGCATAAAAGTGAACAGAACATTGTGAGTGATCGTATCCTCCTGTGAAACATCTTTATTCTGGCAGGAGCAGGATGATGATGATGATGATGAAAATGGTGTAATCCATGAAAGTATTGTACAAAATATAATTTCAGCAGTTATGGGAAATGTCACAATCAGGCCTCAAAGGAGGATCTGTGTATTTTTGGCCATTCTTACTGAACAAGACCCCTGGATTAACTATTGATTCAATGAGATCTATATACAGGACAATTTATTGGCTAACCAAACCTGCTGCCAGTTCATCTTTAGTAATAACAATCATTTATATCAGTTATTTTTGGCCTTGCAAAACAAAACATTGTCCCGCAGGATGATCCATGTGTTGCCTTTCTGCCTCTGTCTCCATTCTTCCTCTCTACTTTTGATTTTGCCCCGTGACCATTGCTGTTTTTGAATTTCCTGATTAAAAAAACTTCTTCTTGGCCCAATCTAGAAGAGTCTTGAAGAATTCTCTTTATCTTGGACCTAATATTACCTGTTGAATATCTTTTGCTGTTTGAAACTGCCATCTGTGCTGTTTTGGTGATAGCAGAGGTCCACTGATATATTTATTTTTTCCTGCTTCAGTGAAAAGCAGAGGCAGTTCTGTAATAAAACGAGGATGGTTTAAAAGGAACTTCCACTGCTGACTTCAGGTTTTGATTTGGTAAATCGTGACATAAATCTTTTCCTCTGCCTCATCCCTGTAGAGTTGTGGAATAATACCATTAAATCTTTTCCATTACATACATCTGCTCATTTCACAAAGTAAAGTGTGACCCGGGTGAAGTTGAAATGGAAATGAATTTCATATTCAATTGCCTATTTCACCGTGCTCTTCAAGTTAAGCTGTTTCTGAAAATGTCTGCACTTTTTCTATATTCTATATTATACAATACATGTGTTTCTGTTATTGTGTCCATCCCCTGTGTGACAGCACAGGCTGGTCTTTAATTCTTGGTGGTGTCTCAGCTGTGTTTCTGTTATTTTGGTAGTTTTACATGAATATCCTGATCAGGACCCTGTGGTCTGACCCCCCCCCCTGACGATCTCCTGACTGTTACAGAGATGGTGGTTGTCTGTTCTTCCCACCGCAGAAACCCTCAGCTGGTCATCCTGTTTCTCTCTGTTTGACTTGCTGTTTGGTTTTGTTTGTTCTTCCCACTTACAGGGCAACACAGATGGTTTCCATATAACTCACACTGATTGGAAGCAAACCTCTCATGAGCCAGATGACCCAGTGGAAGCAACAAGAATTCTGTGTGTATTGAGTTGCAGTTTTTCAAAATAAATTTCCAGTCATCCTAAGACATGGTATTTTTATATAACATTTTCTCTTACAAGTATTACATCACATAATGTGAAGCGTATACACATATTAGGGACAGTTATCATTGGTCAATGTGTAATTTGCAGTTAAAGTTATTTACAGGGAATTGGTTCATCATTTGCATGCCTGCACTGAAAACATGAATTGTGTCTGCAGAAACCTGCACTGTGCCTAAAACACACACAGAGAGTTTGTGATGAAGAAGTGAAGTTCAATATCCGGCGTGTTAAAATGTCATTTAACATCGACAGGACATTTGTCCCAAGACTGAAGATAAGCCTCACCCTCACAAAACAAAATTCAAATTTATATGTAAATCTACTTCCTCAATTGAAACGAAAGTGATTCCTTCCTGAACTCTTTGAAGTTTAATGACATTTCTCACATGTTATAGAACACAATATTATGACATTTAACTTGTTATCCTAAACTGGACTGTCTAGACAAGCTTAGGGTTTCAGCAGACATATTTTTTTAATTGTATCTCATTAAATGGGGTTACAGTGAGAATAACTTTGTTATAGTTGTCAGTGTGAAAGTAATGTTTACTGCTGCTTACTGTTCAGTGCTGTGGATGTAATTATCTCATTATTCAATTAGTCTTTCTGGGAACAGAGTCCTGGGAAGGGCCCACTCACTCTTCTAATGTATGATTATTGATGTATTAATTGGTGTTTTCCCTCACATTTCCCTGCAAGTCTCATATCCTGCAAATAAATCAGGGAGTGAAATTTCCCTGCTGATCCGATCTCACAGTTCAGTCTCGATGACACGGCAGATAGAGACATAGAAAGAAGTGAACGTTAATCCTGTTTATGCAGGTTAAGATTACACCAAAGTTTCTGATCAAAACAAAGCCAAGAAAGAAAGAAAAAAACCCACATGAAGGTGAAAATGATGAACGTAAAATCAAAAGACAATAGAACAAATTATGTTGAAAAAATTAAAGACTGGTTGTATCAGCACGTAGGTTTATCCTGCATGAGTAGAGCATATAACAGATGTTGTGTGTCATAAGGTCACTTTTGTAAAACAGTTATTTTTTTCTGAATATACATAAAGCCATGACCAGATGTGAAGCTGTACTGACTGTCCTCACTCGTCGTCATTGTTCTTTACTATATTTACCTTGTTTGCATGCTTGTGGCATCAACTAATATTGGCTGGCAGGAGGTAATTACACTGTACTGTACTGTATTATCACGGTGACTGCTAAAGGAGTAGAAGGAAATCAGGGGTTTGGGCCCAAATGCAGACAACAGAGGCAGAGCAGGTTCAGTGCAGTGGTTTTAATGACAAAACCCACAACACAACAGGGGAAAAACTTACAGGCTGGTGAACTGGCAGACATAGATATGAAAAAACTGGGAAAGCTGTCCAACAAGCACAAACACATCCAGTTGGGAGTAGCCAATAATCAGAAGTCCAGCAACAGGCAGTCCAAAAAACAATAGAAAAACACAATCCAAGAAAACAAGGGGGAAACAAGGACTAGAGATCTTGAACACAAAACAAAATGACAAACAAGCCACGACACAGAGGGACAGCAAGAGTAAATATAGAAGTGAGGACAGGGTAATGAGACACAGGTGAATTCAATCAGGGAGGAGCAAACAATCACACACAAGGGGGAAGTGACCAACCAAGACAGATAGATACAAACAATTCAAGGTAAATACCTTGAAAATCTCCATTCTACTTTGGTAGGCCAAAATCAGTCTCTTTCTGGTGATTTCAATTTGTTTATTTATGTAAGCTAAGCCACTTTTTATGAGCATGTGTATGTGTCTGAAGGAGAGATATAGAAAATCAACCATACTAAACTGTGGTTTTTAATATAAGCAACAAAGGGAAGACAGGACGAGGTATCAAATAAAGGAGTGTAAAATATGGACAACCAAAAGCCGATGACCTGACGTCAACCTGCTGTAAATCTAATAGTATGGAAAAATACAATTGTTAACTGAAACTATTTGATTTAGCAGAGTTGATTTAGAGGTGGTTAAATGTCAAAAACTCAGTTGGACATTAGCATGAAGCGCTTCTGTCATTCCTCACGTTTTTCTCACCTCTAAACTGCCAAGTATGGACAAATGAAAAATAACTGAACAAATAAATCTGATAAACTGCTGCAACAGTTCTTCATACACATCCATACTCACTAAATAAAATTAGCTGCATATCACTATATGTGCCTCAGATAAATAACCACGGTTTTCTTTTTTTTCTTTTTTTTTTAAATCTAATGTTCCTCAAGCAACCTGAGGAGAAAACAGCTGAGGAGTATTTTCTCCAATAAAGAGCTCAGCCCCACAGTGACATGAAATGAATAAGTACGTATGCTATACATACTTACAGTACTTACAGCAAAGCGTCTGTACTTACAGTGCAGACGCTTTGCTGCTTGCCCTTGCCTCTCCTTGCATTCTTTTGCTTAAACTCTCTTTTTTTCCTGCTAGAAATCAGCAGCTCTTGGATACTTTTAAATCACTGGGACTGTCAGATAAAGTAGGCTCTTGCCATACTTTAAAACCTTTTATGATCTAAGTGCTACGCGAGTGCGGCCTATCAATAGCACAAGCCTGTACTACAGTGACTGGAGCTATAGCTAATGCTAATTAGCAACAAGATGCCAGCCTTCTCCACGGACGACTTCTACAAACTTCTACAGAAAATTACTGTGCTGGAAACCAAGATCCACAGGTTAGAAGTGAATGTGGAAGTGAACGGATTATGTGAGAGTGACACCACTTTACCATGGACCCAAAACATTGGACAAGAGCATGCTAACACACGCCTAATTAGCACCAACAAGACTACCAAGAAGCAGGAGGCCTGTGTACTGGGTAATAAATCTAAAAGTGCGAGTCCTCCCTGGAATGCTCTTGGTGCAAAGCCTAAGAGTAAATCATTTCCTGGGGAAATGGGAGGACGAGTAACAGGCAGAACCCAGCGCCCTGAGATTTGTGATGCGACTGGCTGGCCTGCATTATCATCCAGGCAGAGCACCTCTTCCACCCCTGTTCTTGGTAGGACACAGCCATGGACCCTGGATCTCCGTCTGATGACCTGGATAACCTCCCGTCCTCAAACAGAAGGGTAAGGACTGAGTGTAAATCAGAAAGTAAAAGGCTGCAGGGAAAGCAAATGACTGGGCCTCAAACTCTGATTGTGGGTGACGCTGCTGTAAACGATGTAAGAAGCATGTGCAGTAAGAACATCAAAATACTCCGCTTTCCGAAGGATACGGTGTCTGACTTGGCAGAAAGAATCCTGCATATCGTGGCTGAACATCCTGCAGTGAAAAACATCATACTGCACATTGAGACCAATGATGTTGTGAAGCAACAGTCTGAAGTGTTGAAAGAAGACTTTAATAATCTGTTGAACACGGTCAGCTCTTTGAATGCTGAGGTGTTTATCAGTGACCCTATACCCCCAATCCAAAGAGGAGCTGAGAGATTCAGCAGATTGACGGCATTGAACACGTGGCTCTCAACGGCATGTACTGTCCATTCAGTGCATTTCATCGAAAACTTTTACTTTCTGTGGGACCGCAGACATCTTTTTAAGGCAGATGGACTTCGCCTTAACAAGTCAGGAGTAAAATTGTTTAGCTCCAACCTGTTTTACTTTCTGCGTCACTCATCTATTCCCTCAGATAACAGTGCAGCTGTCCAAATCGAGTCTACCACTCCCAACTTCAGTTTTATGAGTGAAGCTAGAGTGCATAAGAGAGGAGGTGGATTTGCCATTTTGTTGAATGATTCCCTCCAATGCAAAAAGATGTCTTGTGGGAATTTTGCTTCTTTTGAATATGTGGCTCTTCAGCTGAATTCCTCTTCTCGAGCTGCTTCTCTAAATATCTACAGGCCCCCTAAATACTGTGCAAACGTTTTTGATGACTTTGGTGAGCTGCTGTCTATAATCTGTATTGACTTTGACTGTGTGGTTATTGTTGGTGATTTTAACATCCATGTTGACAACCCCCAGGACAGAGGGACTAAAGAACTGTTTTGTGTTCTTGATAATTA
>NW_025741911.1:0-2696 GCF_021292245.1 Micropterus dolomieu
TATGTTTTTAGTCGAACATCATTTTAAAACAAGACAGTGATTATCCGTCTCTCACTAACATTAAAGGTCTAGATACAACTCTGGACTAATTGAAGATTAAAAGCAGTGGATTGACACAAGTGTTGATTAGCTGGGCAGAGTGGGCATTATGGATGCACTGCACATCTCTCAGTTAATAATAACCATCACTTATTCAGCCAGGTCATGGTAAAACGTTTAATAGTATTTTACCTTTGAAAATGTATAAAAAGAAACCTGGGGAGCCAGTTCGAATGGGCCTGATGGAGCTGATAACATTAATATATTGCAAGTATTGTTATCTATAATTTATAGGGTCTATGCTGAAGTTTGTCAGTAGAGTAGATGCTGAATCATCAGCTGATACAAGCACAGATGATCCACATCCAGCCTCAGCCTGTACCAGCACAGTCAGTACAGCAAGCATCAGACACAAGCAGCTCAGACCCTAATGGAACACTTGCTGCTCCAGCAGATTGGCCCCCAGTAGCCATGGTTCTGCTCCAGGTTTCTGCCTCTTAAAAGGAAGTTTTTCCTTGCCTCTGTCGCCTAGTGCTTGCTCTTGGTGGGAACTGTTGGGCTTCTGTAAATAACATCACAGAGTACGGTCTAGACCTGCTCTTTTATGAAAAGCGCTGTGAGATAACTGTTGTTGTGATTTGGCGCAATATAAATAAAATTGAATTGAATTGAACAGTAGGACTTCATGAAGACTGAATTAGTGTACAGAGGTCCATTCAAACCAGCACTGGATGTTTCTAGAAGAAGAATTTACATTAAGGTTTATTTCAGAGACAGATTGAATGGAGGGAGGATTGTAGTGAAAGCACTGTGGTGTCAGGTGTGACTATGCAGCAATGGCAAATTGTTTACATGGATCAGAAGTCAGGGCCCCTGGGAGGTCAGAACCAGCTCTGAACACCAAAGTCACAATAAAAAATAAAAACAGAAACTTCCGTGTTCTAAGAGGTAAATTACTTATTGTCAAAGGAGTATGGTGGCTTTGAAGAGAGCGATATAATGTCCGTTGGTCGTTGGTCCTACTGCACCAGTTCCAAAAGTAGGCCACGTATTAGTTATTTACACAGCTAAATATGTAATGTTAGGGCCTACATAACATATAAATAAACATATTTTTTACATTTTGAGTCCCATGCACTCCATCTAGCTAACATTTCAAAAGCAATCCTTTGATTTTCTTTGCAGTAACATTAGCCTATTTATTTTAGCATTTCATAGTATTGTCCTGCGCCACGCAGTAACAGTTATGATTTAGGTAGTCAAATTTAAATAATTTAATTTAAGGTAATTATTGTGAGGCTTGTTAGGTTTTATTTAAAAGAACTTTCAAATTAATAAATTGCATTAGTGCAGATCACTGCTTTATTAATCATGCTGTATATTTATTAACATTGCAGTAAATTATGAAGTTACACAATTTAATACTGTACCATGGTAAGACACAAATGTTAATGTTAGCAACCGCAAAAAATAACTACAGTTCAGAATAAATTCATTTTTTACACATTTACCTGTTCGTAAACAGAGAAGATAAGTGAATCTACAGTAGGCTACATGTTTATTGTATGTAAATGTATACTGTAAATAATATAAATGTAGTACATGTTTTTACACTTTTTAATGTAATTTGGATTTTCTTTAATGTTTCTAAGGTTTCTGGCACAATTAAGAAATCCAGTGGCTCAGTCTTTTACCAAAGAGGTCATTCTCCTGCCAGACCATACATATACAAATGTGCCAAGGCGTGCCAGCAAAGCTTGGCTTTTTGAAAATGGACATATAAAATCCGCATTGGAATTTGGCTGTGACTGGGATTCTGTCAAAGTAATGCAGGCAATAACAGCGGCCTTCCAGCCTGTTGTAGAGGGATGCAGGTAAGCTTTTGATCTGTTTTGGCACATTTCTTACCTGTTTCATCTTATTTATATTTTTGCAATAATATCATATACTGTACTATGAAAGGTCAATTTTGAGTGTATGTGTTTTCACTTACATTTATTTTTTCACATTCTCTTTTGCTGCTGCTTATTTTTACCAAGCTTGGATATGTAAAAAAAAAATACACACAATAATACAATACATTGGGGTTATCTGGTATTATCTCCAAGTTATGTTGACTTGCAAAACTTTACAGAATGTAAATTTCTGTGTGCACACAAATTATGTATTGAAACTCGAACTTTTCCATATACTGTAGTGTAGTGTTTTACTTTTAACAAGTTTCATATACAGTGTGCTTTTCATTCCCTCAGGTTACAAATCTTGATGCCATGCCACAACAGACTAGTTGAGCCATCCCTTAGCTCCAATCAGACTTTGAGTGGAGGCCTTTTAAAAAAATTGTTTCATCAGAAGTCCATATATGTCAGGCCTGACAAGGTCATTTTAAGTGAGGAGAAAGAATCTGTAAGTAGTGCATGAAGATGTCATGTGCATGACTGGCAATGGCAATACTGTATTTTACACTGGATGTCTGAAACACCATTACTTGTCCTATGCTGCGACATAATACAAACATTTGTTTGTTAGTATAGTGTATTTGACCCTTAAAGTTTGTTGTATTTATCTGCTTCAATTGTCAGTCATGTTCTGATGGAGACAGTCACCATGCAGGGAGCCTTGATTTCGCCCAGTCATCGGACAGTGACAACTGTGGT